>NC_053165.1:32758993-32913993 GCF_016835505.1 Polypterus senegalus
GTTGACTGACCCACCACCAAACCAGTCATGCTAAACGATGTTACAGGCAGCATAATATTCTCCACGGCTTCTCCTGACCCTTTCTCGTCTTTCACATATACTCAGGGTGAACCTGCTCTCAATGAGATGACCCCCAAAACAGGAATGGTTTAACAGGTGGAGGCCACTGATATTTTTCCCTCCTCATCTTTTCTGACTGTTTCTTCACTAGTTTTGCATTTGGCTACAGTCAGTGTCACTACTGGTAGCATGAGGCGATACCTGGACCCTACAGAGGTTGCACAGGTAGTCCAACTTCCAGGATGGCACATCAATACGTGTCATTGCCAGAAGGTTTGCTGTGTCTCCCCTGCACAGTCTCAAGGGCATGGAGGAGATTCTAGGAGACAAGCAGTTACTCTAGGAGAGCTGGAAAGGGCCATAGAAGGTCCATAACCCATCAGCAGGACTAGTATCTGCTCCTTTGGGCAAGGAGGAACAGGATGAGCACTGCCAGAGCCCTACAAAATGACCTCCAGCAGGCCACTGGTGTGAATGTCTCTGACCAAACAACCAGAAAGACTTCATGAGGGTGACCCAAGGGCCCCATGTCCTCTAATGGGCCCTGAGCTCACTGCCCAGCAGCATGCAGCTCGATTGGCATTCACCATAGAATACCAGAATTGGCAGATGCACCACTGGCGTCCTGTGCTTTTTACAGATGAGAGCAGGTTCACCCTGAGCACGTGACAGAAGTGAAAGGGTCTGGAGAAGCCATGGAGAACATTATGCTGCCTGTAACATCATTCAGCATGAGCAGTTTAGTGGTGGGTTAATGATTGTCTGGGGAGGCATATCCATGGAGGGTCACACAGACCACTACAGGCTTGATAAAGGCACCTTGGCTGCCATTAGGTATCAGGATGAAATCCTTGGACCCATTGTCAGACCCTATGCTGGTACAGTGGCTCCTGGTGCACGACAATTCCTGGCCTCATGTGGTGAGAGTATGCAGGCAGTTCCTGGAGGATGAAGGAATTGATACCATTGACTGGCCACCACACTTTCCTGACCTAAATCCAATAGAACACCTCTGGGACATTTGTTTTGGTCCATCCAATGCCACCAGGTTGCACCTCAGACTGTCCAGGAGCTCAGTGATGCCCTGGTCCAGATCTGGGAGGAGATCCCCCACAACAACCATCTGTCATCTCATTAGAAGCATGCACCGATGTTGTCAGGCATGTATACAAGAACACAGGGCCATACAAAGTGCTGCGTACAATTTTGAGTTGCTGCAATTAAATTTTGGCAAAATGGACTAGCCTGCCACATAATTTTTTCACTCTGATTTCTGGGGCGTCTTTGAATTCAGGTCTCTGTAATTTTTTTGAGCAGTTTATATATGTATATATATGTATATATGTATATACACTGTATATGTATATGTGTATATATACGTATATTTATCTGTATATATATATGTGTATGTGTATATATATGTATATGTATATATATGTATACTGTATATGTATATAGATATGTGTATGTGTAGATATGTTTATATGTATATATGTTTATATATATGTGTGTGTGTGTATATGTATATATATATATATATATATATATATATATATGTGGAGGACTTCGGCTTCCCATGCCGGTCCTCGCCCCCGGGCCGCCAGGAGGAGCTCTCCCGACAGCAGGATCGTGCCCCAAGGTCCAGCAGGGCCTTATGGACTTTATAGTATTTATACGCAGCCCTGTTGGATACCTTGGGGACCACCAGGAGTCGCTGTGGGGGGGACTTATGGGCTCTGTGATGCCTTATGACCCGGGAGTACGTCACGGTCACGTGATGGGAAGGAATGTCGTGCTCCCAGGTTAAAGTAATGGATTGATTGTCCTGACCCAGAAGGAGTAAGGAACTGTGGACTGCTGGGACAGGAACACCTCCGGGTCAGGGTCTATAAAAGGACGAAGGCTCAGTCCAGACGCTGAGCTGTGCTGGGAGGGAGAGGAGCAAAGTGTCTGGGCGAGGAGGAGTGATTAGTGTACTGTGTTGGACTAAGTGATTTTCTATGAGTAGTGTGGAAGGTGCTTGGTGCACTGAGAAGAATAATACAAGTCTTGGACTTTTACCTGGAGTCTGGAGCGCCCCCTACTGCCACAATATATATATGACAGCAACACTCATATCAATGACAAAACAATTACATTGACAATCATCTTATGTTATTTTTAAAATGTTTCCTTTTCTTTTTCATAACTTCTTTAACACACTACTTCTCCGCTGTGAAGCATGGGTATTTTGCTAGTTTTATATATCTATTTTTATATATATATATATTATTATTTATATATTTTATTTTATATATATATAAATTCAATAAAGGTCAGCAGATCATCAATAAACAGTTTAAACCTTTACATATTACAGCTAGAGCCCTCCTTATAAACAATGTTTCTAGTCTTTTTTTCTTATGCCAAAATGACCAGACTGCTGTGTGAGGTAACTCTCGAGCATGTGTAGAAGGAAAATTTTTTATTAGTATAAGAGAATAGCAAAATTAACATATAGAGCCATAAAAAGTAATTAAAAGCTTCTAAAACATTAGATTAAGCATAAATTAGAATATTGAAGCAAATACGATAGGTCTAGCAAATATTTAACTAAAAATCAGTTATATTGCATTATTTTATAGGCTTACATTAAAATTTCCAAAGTAAAGAAAAGAACAGCTAATTGATACACCGAGACCAGTTTTGGACAGGATAAGAGTTTGAGAACACCTGTGATTCAAGGCTAGGAAGAGATAACACAGAGAAGAGGCCTCTGAGAGCAGCTGGATTGATGAATCAGCAGAAAGGCAACAAAAGGTTTTTACTATAGGCAGGGTCACGCTGACCTAATGCATGAAGAGAAAATATTAGTAAATACAGGCATTAGCAAAAATATAAAAAATATATTAGCAATTAACTTTAGTGTAGAAATTAAGACAAATCAAGCATGCCAAGCAATGATCAAATGAAAGCACATACTATACTTCTTTTTAATTAAAGCTTAAGCTTCAGGTCACTATTGTAAAAAGTTTGGAAGGCTTAAGAGAGGAAACCCATATATGGAATTGAAGCCTTGGCCAGTTAGAGAAAATGGGAACAGCATGGAAAAATAACACATTCCATAAGGGGGCCAGTAATAGGAATAGTAAGGAGATGATAGGGGTTCCCATGGAAACTCACGGTCCAGCCGGACAGGAGTAGAGGGTAGTTAGAGGAGTTACTGGGAGGAAGCCATCCACCCAGTCTTAGACCAATTAAAATAAGCCAAACAGGCACCATTAGGAACAATGGATAGTAAAACCAGGTGCAGAATGAGCTAATTGAATGAGCCAAAATGATAAGAAATTGTTATAAAAACTTCAATGGCTGTAATGTTCAGGTCTCAATCTCATTCGGCCAAATTGGGTTGAGTCCGTGTGGTTGATTTATTGCAATAAAGCCTTAAAACTCTGTCTGTCTATCTCGAGTCCTAATAGCCTTTATTTTTAGGTAAATTTAGGTGAATTTTTCACCACGACACATGCAACATAAAATTGACCATATGAGAAATAGTCTTTCCTTAAGTCCACTCCAGCGAAACTTAATGTCTGACCATGTGATTCATTGATGGTCATGGCAAAACAGACTTTAAGGGGAACTGCAATCCATTAAATTCAAAAGGGAAATATATGCGGTATGAGCACTGACTCCTCTCGAGCGCATCTGGTCAATATTGTCGCCTCTATAATATTGCTTTTTAATGATGTTACCTACAGCCTGGTTCCATTACAGAGTTTGGGCGGGCTTGGGTTTCGCAGCGATATCAATGGAGCACCTACTTTCAAAATAAGCCTATGGATTGGGAGGTCCAGTGGTTTTAAACGAATTAAGAAATTCAACATCTGTAAATCTGTATTTAGCAACGAATCTACCAATTTGTATTCCATTAAAGCCCCTTCAAAAGAATTGGATAAGACGTCGTTCATCACGCTTGCTTGATCGTTTTTGGGGTTCAGCATAGCACATGCGCATATCCATTCCATAGGCTTATTATGGATGTAGGCAATATCAGGATATATTTTTGGAAATTAAGTCTTTCACAGTGGTCACGAGAGAACACAGTTCTGAAGGGATGGTAAGTTTACCATACAATTCTGGAAAATCATCCAACCCTATTTTAAGCAATAGGTCTGAAAACTGACCAGCGAAACCATCACCCCTTAGATGGACTCTCATATTTTTGGTGAGTTTGAGTTTTTGGTCACCGATGGCCACAGATAAGATCTCTTAAAACATGCATTGACTTTATCTGCTTGTGTTCCTCTGGGCACTATTGGTAATGTTTGACGAAATTCTCCTGCTAACAACATTGTAACTCCACCCCAAAACCTTATTATTATCCCTGATATCTTGAAGGCTTCTATTCAGAGTTTCAATACCCGCTTTATGTGCCATAGTGCTTTCATCCCAAACATTAGGCTTAGTATGTCGCAGCACTTCTGCCATGTTACTTGGCTTGGAAATATTACATAAAGGGGTCTCTGTGTATCAAGTTGGAAGGAAGCTTAAGAGCAGCATGTGTCTTGCCCCCTTCTAGAAGTGTAGCAGCAATTCCAGAGGATGCGACAGCTAAAGTGATTTTGTGACTTTCACTGAAAAGTACAATTTTACAAATTAGAAGATAGAACCGAAAGTAATATCGAAAGTGCAGATGTGCTGCCTAGACAGACAAATGTCACATTTAGAATGAAGCAGCCGGCGCTGTGCTGCTGCTTATATACTCCGCGGCAGGGGTGCGCATGCTGTACGAACGCTATGACTATTATTTTGTTACAATTCTTAGTAGCTAATAATTACACAATCATTACACAATTGGTGTGCATGTTAAAAAGACGAAAATTAAAATGTTTTTAATATAGAAGCACGTATTTATTTACGTATTAAAATACGTGTTTATTTTTATGTATTGAAGAGTCTGTATGCTAATTCTTGCGTATCTCAGTCAAGTAGTTTCTGATATACGGGTTTGAGTTTAAAAATATTAAACTCTCCTTTTCACCCCCTCAGGGTTTCAATTTTGAAAAACACAGAAGTGCGTATTTATTTATTTCTTTTGTAGAGCATATTTATCAAAGACCAAAGGCCTATTTTCATTTTTTTCATACAAATTTCCACACCCTGCATCACTCCTGCAGGAGTTGAATTTCGAAAAATCCAAAAATCCATCCATCTATCCATTTTCTAACCCGCTGAATCCGAACACAGGGTCACGGGGGTCTGCTGGAGCCAATCCCAGCCAACACAGGGCACAAGGCAGGAACCAATCCTGGGCAGGGTGCCAACCCACCGCAGGACACACACAAACACACCCACACACCAAGCACACACTAGGGCCAATTTAGAATCGCCAATCCACCTAACCTGCATGTCTTTGGATTGTGGGAGGAAACCAGAGCGCCCGGAGGAAACCCACGCAGACACGGGAGAACATGCAAACTCCACGCAGGGAGGACCCTGGAAGCGAACCCGGGTCTCCTAACTGCGAGGCAGCAGCGCTACCACTGCGCCACCGTGCCGCCTCAAAATCCAAAAATACGTGTGTTTTTTTCATTATTGAAGTGTCTGTATGCCAATTTTTTTTTCTCAGTTAAGTAGTTTCTGATATGCAGGTGTCACTTTAAAAAAAAAACTCCCTTTTTCACCCATTCAGGAGTTGAATTTTGAAAAATCCCTTCTTAGTGAACGCCTACGTCACAAAAGGTATCTACTGTCCAAATTTCACGTTTCTAGCACCAGCGGTTTAGGCTGTGCATTGATCTATTAGTCAGTCAGTCACCGTACAGTTTTATATATACAGATGATACAATAATTAGGGGTGGTTGTTTAAATAAAATACTACTTTTATTTTTTTTCAAATTTCATATCTGTTTATTTTTTATCATTATAAAAATCTATACAACATTTATCTGCAATTATAACCATAGTTTACTTGAAAATTCACAAAAGTACAGTATTCGGTTAAAGGACCACCTCTGATTGCTGGAAGTGGCCCAAAAAGTTGATAGGATTCCTTATTTGTGATATAAAGCAGGTGTACAAAATCTTATTGACCGAGGTCAAAGTGTTTTCGAGTAATCGTGTTTACACACAGACACACAGCATTTCATAAATGGTATTTTTGGACTTAGGAAGGTCTAAAATGTCAAGTTCCATCAAAATCTCAAGCTCAAACTGTTTCATGATTCCCATACTTTGTCTATACTATGTATAGGAGAAAGTAAAAATGAAAGCATATTAAGCTGCTTGCAGTCATTAACACTGCAGTATTTACTTGAATAATATAAAATCTTAAAATATACAAAACATATAACTATTACAATAAATAGTAAATATTTCACCTATGCACACTGGTCAAAATCTGAGATTTAGTGGTTACCTTTTTAAAAACAATTGTGGTGATCTGACAAAAAAATGGAAGATCAAGGGAGGAATTTAAAAAAACTGGTCAAAAGATGATCATAAGTTAAGAAACAAGCATACTCAAAACTAGGAAAGCAAGCCTAAAAGATATCTAAACCCAAAATATACTCAAAGATTTTAAACAGAAAACATTATTAAATGTTCCCTGGCCCCACAAAATGACTCATTTTGGTTCAAATAACAACAAACTACATGAAAATTGACAGAGTTAGTTTAATAATATCGGTCATTAAAACAAACCTTAGTAAGATACGACATTTGATTTAATAATCTACTATATAATAAAACAGTAAGGTCTGTGTGTCCAGTCTCTCTGAGTAATCTGATTGGTCAGTGTGGCTTTGGTGTGATTGGTCAGTTTCTGTTTTGTGATGCAACAAAATAGGAAGTGTGAGTGTGAGAGACACAAGGAGAACTAAAGGAGCATGCTGACAGAGGCATATGTAAAGACGGTAAGTATTAAGAAGAAGTGAGAAAAGGCACCTTTAAAATAATGACATGATCCAAAAGGTAGAGAGGTTAGAAGCACACACTGATACAGCATATTGCTGCACCCACCATATGACAAACCAACTCAGGATCCCAGATTAGGACCTGAGTGCAGCCATGCAATGGGTGGCACCTCAGCACCACACTAGTTCAGATGAAATGGAACCAATGTGAGATTTTTTTATTATGGCTAGAGTGTCAATTCTGCCACCAGCCCCCAGGTTTTCCCTGCAGATTGGAAGGCCTACATGCAGATTAATGTTGTACCCAGTACGGAGCAGTTGCAGGTTAAGGGCCTTGCTCAAGGGCCCACCGAAGTAGAGTCACCTTTGGTGTTTACAGGATTCGAACCAGCAACCTTCCAATTGCCAGTGCAGATCTCTAGCCTCAGAGCCACCACTCCACTCCGCATGGGGAGCAGTGAAAAGAGTTTTAGACACACACAAATTCAGAGGAAGGGCACTAAATGTACACAAAGGGCAAGACATAGAAAATACTTTTAATTTATTTGTTACTTGTTTTCAACAGGTACCACGGCCAGTGTTTAATAAAGCTCTTTACCTAGACTTTATCACTTTTATCACGTTTAAAAGACTGGATTTTGTTTTTTCTTGGGCCTTTCCAACTGTTTCATAATCTGTTTTGGATGTGAGATGACCAGAACAATGTGAGAAGACAAGGTGACTGAACCATAGCACTCGACTACACAAGTACACCTCGCTGACCCATCTAGTCAGGGTCTGAATGCCACATCATCAGCTGTAAAAATAACTTTGGAGACTGTGCATCAGTAACATTCAGGACCACCCTCAAAATCCAACCCCACTTCCTTCTACAGACTGCTGTGAGGTGCACTTCCAACGACTGCATCAACGATTGGGTGTTAGTATCAATGGCTTTAGTAAAGCGGTGCTTCCTGAAGTGGGGAAAACTCTGCATTTCATCTAATTGACTGAATAAAGCATTGTGGGTTCTTGCTCAGTCTATTTGTTTGCTTGTTTAATTTTGCATTAACCAAAGCATCTTGCAAAATATATTGGAGTAAAAGATGATATATACAGCAAGCAAACGAACGATCAAACAAACTTACACAGTTACAGTATGTACAGTACTTACTTAGTTATTACTTTCTTTGTCCCCAGTTGGGAATTCGGCCTTTGCATTTGAAAATGTAGTGAACTCAAAGGAAAACAGCCAGAAAATTATATACTGAAGTAAAAATATTCTGAAAGCATATTCAAGTACAGTAACACAGTATTTCTATGTTATTACCTCACAACACTGAAATTTAGATATAAATGTAACTGTCCTACAAGGAAAAGACATAATCCATTCTGGAAGTATAGAGAAAGGACCTCCATTTTCATGTTTTATGTCAAAAAGGGTGACAACAGCTAAAGGGTAAATTGTTTTAGAGTTTTTGTATAGTTCAGTCAAGAAATTATTTGGCTGGGCTATTTTGGAAGTAGAAGCTTTGTCTCCAGTCACTCCCCACTTCGTCTCTCATGGGCTCATTTCCAGACATTCCTTCAGCTCCTTGCTGTGTATTCTAACTAGGACTGTCAATCATACCCATAACACAATATTCATTTGAACTCATCCTAGGATTTAGGATTCCTTCTGTATTTTAAAAATTACATGAGTTTGACTGATGTCTCTAAATTGTCTTGGTGTGTGTCAATTGTGGGATGGAAGTCTACCCTGTTCCGGTCAGGCTTCTGCCTTGCCCATTTTTCTGATCCTCGTGTCTGTATGGGTTTCCTCTGGGAGTTCCGGTTTCCTCCCATACTCCAAACACATGCAGGTTAGGTGGATTGGCATCGCTAAATAACCCGTAGAGTGTCTGTGGGGTGTGTGAGTGTGTTCACTCTGCGATGGACTGGTGATCTTTCTAGGGGTTGTTCCTGCTTTGCACCCTATGCTAGCTGGGATAGGTTCCAGCTCACCATGCAAACCTGGTCTGCACTAAGCACGTTAGAAAATTACATGACATGACAGTAGGGTTTACGATACCACAGATCTGACAAGAACTTCATTAGAGAGGTAGATGGATATATTTTTAATTAAATAATACAATTTATTTTTGTATAGCCCAAAATCACACAAGAAAGGCCGCAATGGGCTTTAACAAGCCCTGCCTCTTGACAGCCCCCAGCCTTGACTCTCTAAGAAGACAAACATCTTGAAGATTATCATCTAAATATTGTCAACTTCCCACCTAACACCCAGATACTCTGAAACTCGTTTTTGCCTGAAAACCAGAACATCAGGAGTTTGTCTTTCTGAAGATCAGAACACCTAAGATTTACAGTGGGATGCAAAAGTTTGGGCAACCTTGTTAATAGGCATTATTTTCCTGTATAAATCGTTGGTTGTTACGATAAAAAATGTCAGTTAAATATATCATATAGGAGACACACACAGTGATATTTGAGAAGTGATCCAATAAACTTCATTTCACTTCTCAAATATCATGTGTGTCTCCTATATGATATATTTAACTGACATTTTTTATCGTAACAACCAATGATTTATACAGGAAAATAATGCCTATTAACAAGGTTGCCCAAACTTTTGCATCCCACTGTATTTTTTTTGAAGGTGGCCTCCACTGGATCTCTTATGTAGAAAATCTGATTACTGTTAGGACTTCTACTCGTAAATTTATTAAAATACGTCTTCACCTGAAACGTTTCTGAAAGCTAGCATTTTGACTGATGCAAAGGTTAGTTTGTAATCCTTTCTTAAAGCACTACTTTGACGATCATCCTGATAAAATATTGGTTTAAGCTGGGGAGGAGGTGAGACCGTGGATGGTTGTTAGGAGTCACAGAGTGTCAAGTGTACAGGAACAGTGCGTCAGAGAGACAGCAGGCGCAGTCCTGCCCCCCTCATCCCCCTGCATGCTGCTCTACAATCATTCGACAGCTGCAGGCTGTCTCCTGAGGTGGCTGCTTGGCAACTATGGGATACCGTGGCAACGCCTTTCCTCCAGAGAGCGGAGTCATGGGATTGGGAGCGAATGAAGGATCTGGAGCATTGTCCTCGAGTGCCCACAACGTGTTCCAGAAGAAGCAAGTAAGGTAGGTGATGGAGCTACTTGAAAATGGGAATTCTTCCTCCTCCTCCTCTTCCTCCTCTCTTCACTTTTTCTTAAACTCTCTGTCCATATCCATTCCATTTTCATCCATCTGTTGCTTCCTTAACCTGCTTTTTCACCCTCTTTTTAACTTCTCCTGTCCTCAACTCCTCTTCTATAACTGTGAAGTGAATTTTGTTTCTTATTTTCAAACTTAGAGGAAAAAAAAACTATTTTCCTTTCGCTGTTTGGGATGCTTTCATTAGAATAAACTATTTTATATTACTTTTTTTAAACAATAGAACTAAAAATATTGTTCCTACCTTGTGCCCTGTGCTGGCTGGGATCGGCTTCAGCAGACCCCTGTGACCCTGTAGTTAGGATATAGCAGGTTGGAAAATGACTGACTGACTGATTAAAAAAATTCAATCTGTTATGGGACTCCTACTTAATACTAACAGTGTTGGTGGAATCCGATTACAAGCAGCTTACAAGTGCATCACTTGAAGTTTAATGTGACGCTCCCTGCCTGCAGAATCAGAACTTGGGCCTAATTATTATTATTATTATTATTATTATTATTATTATTATTATTATTATTATTATTATTTGCTTTACTTGGTAGATATAGCTATCCATGACAATATACAAAATCAATATGTATACATTTATACTTGTGATGAACTTTTCTTCTGGTGTGAAGAGGTCACTTTTCCTGATGAAAATTTTAAATGGTGTATCTGATTGTAGCAACTCAATTATCAAAAGGTGCCTGAAACTGAAGTGGAGGGAGAAGACCACCAAATCCTCATTTTTCTCACTAAAATGATCATCTGGGGGTGGTCCTAAATTCACTAATTCATGTCAGCAGTGGTTTAACTGGTGTGATGCTACAGTAAATGGTACAGAGCTATATTTATATCTTTATCTGTTATGAATACACTGCTCTTGGGACTTCATTGATGCCCTGTTCCCAAACCAGTTCTAAGATGAATTGCATTTAGATTGGGTTAAAATAACTCAAATCAGCCATGAGGGCTGTGTACTCTGACTTTTTGTCAAGTCATCTTACTAAATGTAGCGCTTATTGTGACATGAGGGTAAGGAGAGTTTACTATTGATATTAGAATGCTGGGCACCTAAGACGAAGCTGCCAGGGTTATGTTGCCATCTTTTAAAGCTCACACTCAAGGGAGGCTTTGAGCAGGCAATTATAATTAGAACAACAACAAATATGATGTCATCACCAACTAACAGAAGACCACTGATTAAACTGACTACCTTGTTTGTGTTTAACCAGAAGGTGTCTGTACAGAGTGCAACTAGATAGGCAGGGGCTACAAAGCCCATGTAAGTTGGGACATCTTTTAATGGTGGTGTCTGGATGGAGACTGTACTTTTCAACATGGGCATTTCTGTCGTAGCTTTTGCTTTTCGTGCAGCAACAGCATCATCTATATTGTGCCTTCCAATACAAAGTATATTCAAGGTGCTTTACAAATGGTAGTAAATAAAAAAAAAAAGAAAAACTATAACTAAACAACTTAATTATACTATAATATAGTCAGTGGTGTCAAAACAAAATCCTCTGGGGTTCTGCCACCAAAAGCCCACCCAGGCCCTGCTGGGCATTCTGTCATATATCCATCCATCCATTATCCAACCCGCTAAATCCTAACTACACGGTCACAGGGGTCTGCTGGAGCCAATCCCAGCCAACACAGGGCGCAAGGCAGGAAACAATCCCTGGGCAGGGCGCCAGTCCAACGCAGTCTGTCATATATCTAAGGTACAAAAAAAGAAAGTCAGTCAGCGTAGACGTCATAAGAGACAGGACCTCAGTTTTGTTGTTCGTTCCACCAGCCTCAGGGAGTTTGGTGTTGGCACAGGGCTGCCACCAGATATCAGGAAGAGAAAACAAATGAGATTAGTCACAAATTTAACAAAAAGTCAGACTTAAAGACGATTTTTAACAATTCTACCAAGCTGGCCTGACACATCTCCATATTTTTGGAGCCATCTCGCCATTTCTTTTACTCTTGGGATAGCAAGCAAAGCTGATTTTTTGGATCTATGGTGTAAAAGGAGCTATATAGGCACCTGACTTTTTATTTTTCTTCACCTGCGGGGCACATCTTCCCCGTGACCTCCACAGGCACAACATAGCCCCCAGTACACCAAAACACACTCTTCTATGGCACCACCACTCCTCCTTAAAGCTTCGTCCTCCTCCTTCTGACTCTCACCTTGATTAGTGGCTGCAGGCTTCTTTTTTAGCCCACCCGGAAGTGCTCCAGGTGGTAATTGGTCTAATTAGGCTGCACTTACAGCCCACATGGGCTCAGGAAGTCTCGCAGCTCCCCCTGGTGGTGGCCATGGAGACCAACAGGGATGAACTCCAGTGTAACATAATTGTGGCCCTGATGCAACTCAGGGGGGCTGCGACCAAGTGTTCCGGGGGACGTAATGTGCATCCAATGGCTGCTCCCCCAGATCCAGTACCAAAGTGGCGTCCTGGCCGGGCATGGGTCCTGGCCGTCTGCCACAAAGGTTATGAATGGGAATATAAGGAGACACACCAAGAAGGTGCAAGATTATTCAAAGCCTTATAAACACTTAGCAGTATTTTAAAATTGACTCTGAAAGACACAAGTGGCCAGTGTATAGGCACTAATGTGGTGTAATGTGGTCAGACTGCAGCTCAGTTATCAATTGTAATTGATTGAAATATTTTTGTTTTTTGGCATACCTGTTGGGAGTGCACTGTTTCTAAAGACAAAGGTTATGTATCAGCATAACGAACGAAACACGTGCTATGATTTTTAAATGAAACAATGCACTTCTGTTGACATAATTAATATGAGATTTACCTTAAGTTCTGAATCAAAATAACTCCCAAGATTTTTTTTACCCCACACTTTTTACTTATTTCTAGTTTTTCCATTTTTAGTGGAGCTTTATGGGAAGACGCAACTCAGTTATCTCCCTATTTAATCTAAGAAAATTACAACTTACGTTTAATTATTGGGTTGAAGCCTTTATCTAAGTTGACTTACAACATTTATGATACAATTGCTTACATTTCTTTTGGTTTTTCAATTGGCATACAGGCAGGTCAAGTGACTTGCTCAGGGTCACAAAGTGTCAGTAGTAGGATTTGAACCCACAACCTCAGGGTTTGAAGTCAACTCACTACACCACACTGCCTATTACCAAGAGACATGGTGGCGCAGTGGTAGCACTGCAGCCTTGCAATACGGAGTTCACATCCTGGGTCCTCCCAGCGTGGAGTTTGCATTGTCTCCCCGTGTCTGCCTGGGTTTGCTAAGTGGTGTGTGTATGTGTGTGTATGTTCTGCGATAGACTGGCACTCTGTCCAGGGTTTGCTCCTGCCTGGCACCCTATGCTGGCTGGGGTCGGCTCCAGCAACAATTTGAGCCTTGTGTGGATTGAGTTAGACAATGACATGACAACTGTTACCACAATACAACAAAATTACATCCTTTGCTTCCCGTCTTACACTCGATGCTGCAAGGCCAGGCTGTCCCCCTGTCACTGTGAATGAACACATGCCTTGCTGAGGTAATGGGTAGAATGGAGTTGTACTGCATGGCAGGAAATTAAGATCCTGGACATCTGATATATACTGATATGAGTAATCCAAGGTGATAAACAGTTATATGTGTCACGTCAGAGAGGCAGGCCACATCATTTAAGCACAGCCAGCTGCTGGCTGGATTTTAATTTCATAGTTATTATATTTATTTTTCATGTCTGTTGCTTGTACCCTCAACCCTGTTGCCCCAGCAACTTGTCTTGGCTCTTGTTTGTTATCAATGCCTCCCCAATACTGCAATTATCTCTGCGGGGTAAGCTTGCTGCAATGATGATGACCTTCTTGTGAGTGTTAATTAGAAATCCCCAGCTGTTCGCCACGGTGTTAGCTGAACAGAGGGGTCGTGGTGCCCATCACCTGTTAGTCAATCAGCCATCTGCTTGTCCGACACTTCACCCTCCTTCCTGTCTTCCTCAGTTTAGCGACCCAACTAAAACTTAAGTGCACTCGGCTTGGGGTAACACTTAGAGCAAGATACAACACCCAGACAGTAACAATTTCATTAAAAAACAAAAACATAGCTGAATGTATAACACGTTTAAAAATAATGCAAAAAGTTTAACCCTTTCAGACTCAAGATTTCTGTTTCAAGTGAAGGACAAAAGTAGAGCACTGAGCGCATATAAGAAAGAAAGCCACCTGTAACCTCAGTGCAGAGCAAAGAGTTTAGGCCTGCCTGTAGATGAAAGTTATGAATTTGCAGCATTTTCATGGATCACATTTATCATACCATTTGGAAGCTAAAATTGTAGGTCATGGCTGGAATAGACTTTGGAATGAAAATCAGTTAAAACATTTCTGAAGATTAGTGAAGGTTGTGTTTATTTTAAAGAGTGGTCTAATTTTTTGGAAGTGAAAATATGATTCATGAAAGACTAATTTTTTAAACACCTGATCCTGAAAGATACTAAAAAAATGTTCTAATAGAGGTTGATAATATTTTAAACAATTAAACAAAGATGAAGCCAGTGTATTCGGTTATAATCAGAGTCCACGAGTATCTTTTAAACACAATGAGAGGTTTCAGGAGCCAGCATTAGCATCTCAGGCAAGGCGGCATTTACACAAAGTGAGCCAGACACCGAGTGTGAAGAGGACGTTGCTGTAAAGGTTCTTTCCTTAACTGTTCTTTGTTATGTCGATATGTTACCTGACTCCATTTGGTCAGGTATGGTTGTCGCTCTTGGATCAGATTGGAGTCATGAGCTTGATTAGTGATTTTTACTTCAAAGCAATGGCATTAATCAGTCAAGTGTTAATTTAGTCAAACAAACCCAGTACGAAACCCTACACACTACTTGTACTTTTTTGACCTTACCGTCTGTGTGAAGCAGCAGTGGTTAAGATTTATCAGAATTGATGACACTTTCTTAGACTTCAGTTGTACAGTTTTGCTTATCACATGCCTCATCTTCCATTCATTAACTCGCCTCTTTAGTATAAGAGCACGTATTTGGGAATGTGTGGCCTTTCTTTTAGTTTGAACAAGCCTAGCAGTTCTCCTCTGATTGTATGTATTTACATAGTGTGTTTACTTAAATTGAATATTTGTCACATGATCCTCTGTAAATTCTAGAAACGAGAGACTGGCAGTTGTTTCTGAGATGTTGGAAACACCATGTCTGGCATCCACAAACTTACCACAATCAAAATCGCTTAGATCATCATTGTAATGTTTCATCAAACAACAGCTAAACTGGTTGGTCATTGCTGCATGTTGAATGTACTGACTTACAGTCACATGATTGGCTGCTGGGAGGAGTATGCTCTTCATGTTAAGGAATAGGTGTAATGTACCTAATACAGTGGCCACCAAGTATATACAGCTACATGCAGCACAATGTCCATTCAGGCAACATCCAATCACATATATGTCCAAGGTCCCATAAGATTATAATGGAGTTCAGTAATCCTGATTGGAGAACAGGACATAGTAGGCGTATGTGTGTGCTTTGACTTGTAGGCAGCAGCACCCACTCTTGCAAATCAATATCCATGGGGTGCTATAGTGTTATCTCTCTGTATTTGGTCAAAACAGGTACACTACATTATCCCGTACTGCTTTGATGTGTACTGTATATACAACGTAATATGGTGCATAACATCCTGTTTCACAGAACGTATTGTGGATGTTAAGTGGCACATCCCTGTATATATCTAATGGTATGGTATGATTTGCAGACTTCCAAGATAGTTGGGGAGCCAGCTGGGCCATCCCGTTTAACTGCAAAATAACTGAAACTTTCAAGCATCAAAGAAATAAATGGGGCATGGTTGTGCCAAAACACAAAGTATCTCTTGTAGCGAAAAGGAGGGATCTAATTCATAATTCCATTCTGCAGAGATTTTGTGTCACAAATGAGACCTTCTGGGGAAAACAGGTTTTATATGTTCTTAACGAGAAGGAATAGGGCTGGTAGATTCAATGGAATACCAAATACCACAAAAATGTAGTAAGTTTCCTGGGTCTTCTTCACAGGAAGGAAAAAAACAAGACAGTTAATGGCAGCAGCCAACCTCCCCCCCGCCCCCCTCTCTTCGGGGTGGTACCACATACTGTACCTGAATAAAATCAGCAGCATGTGCATGCTTTACAATATGTATTAGAAACATGGGGACTTGTGTTCCTACCAAGATCAAAGTTTCAACTCCTGTAGTTTGGGAGTAGCAGCAGGTTGCTCTGCCACATGTGCTTGACACTTAGTAGATGCTGGAGACATGAACCTTCTTCTTCAGTCACATAACTAGCCTCTGCAATTTGCCTCACACTCAGCAGCTCCCACTGCTTTTCTTTTTACTTCTGCCATGTCACCTTCTCGATTAGTTTCCCCATGCAGTTAGCCAAAAAAAGATACAAACCCCAATAATTTTGTGGAAGTTGCTGATAGTCACAATTTTTGCTTCTCCAGTGCATATGGCATCATAAGGATTTGATTAAGACCAAGATCAAGGTTTTAGCTTCAGTGGTTCACAAGTAATTACCTGACAGACAGACACCTCCCTTGGCAATTCACATATTTAGTTATACAGTATATAATGGTTATTTTGAGCAGCTTTTACAAATATATTGAGATTTATCACAACAGGAACACAAGCGAACACAACTTGCGCACTGATGACCCTGTGGAGTTCTGGGTCACGAGGCTGGATTTACACCACAAGTTCACTCAAAATGTGCTGGAAGTGCTATATTGTTTGGCTTACTGCTTACTGTTTGAACAGGCTTTCAGCACTCCAAGCAGAAAATGTCTGTCCACCGACATTTATATGACATTCTTAAAAATGAATGAGTCCTGGATCAGTGGAGATTTCCAACCCCCTCTGCTGATCTAGATGGGTCCTTGTTTGTCCCTCTCTATTGGTCTCCCTCTAACTCCTACATGCACTGGGGCTTATGGGGAATAAACCTCAGTGAATTAATGCTTCCTGCTCCTGTGGTTTGCAATAACTTTTACTGTTCTGATATGAAATTCAATCACTGTTGTCTTAGATGTCTTAGTTGTCTGTAGCAGGCCAAGCCTTACTGAATTCATGCTTCACGATTAAAGTTCCCACTGTCTACAAAAATTTTTACTGTTCTAATATTTAATTCTACTAATTTCATCTCAGAGAGGATTAATGGCACAGTAGTTAGCAATACACAAGTTCAGGTCACATTATTGCCCACAATAAACGATCCAGCATATTTGGTGGCTCTCTATTTAAAAGATCATTGCACCATTATAATCAACTCAAAACTAATTCAGTTCCTCCTTCGCTGTTGACTTCTCTGCATTTCACCAAGTTCTGTGAAATTCCCAAACTTTTCTGCGACTTCACTGATCTCGTGGCAAAGCAAACTGAGTGGTGTTTGCTCATCACTACTCACTAATTGTGACGCAGGAGGGCAGCAATGTGTTGCAGGTTGATTAGCACATGTAAATAAGAATTTCACTGGATTCTATAGAAGTGACCAAAATAAATGGTTAATGACCATGAATTGGTTAAATCTTCTTCTGCGTTTAAAGATTTAATCATCAGGTTTATTTATTTATCTTTAGCGTAAATCTTGAATTAACTGGGCACGGTAGCATTTTAAACATTAATAACAATGCTAATGCTATGATAGGTGTCTAGGGAATGAAAACATTTTGTCTGGCATCTGTTCAAGTTACCTCAGTAAGAAAAGTACACAGGGTTTTTAATTATTCATCTTCTGGCAATACAAAGAAAAAGGAGATTTAAACTACAAAGCTATACAATAATAATAATAATAATAATAAAAAAATAGTTCTTTACATTTATATAGCACTTTTCTTCCTATTCAAAGTGCTTCACATACTGAGTGAGGAGCCACAATGTGCAGCATTCACCTGAGGATGTGACAGTCGGCATTTTTGCACCAGTGGACTCATCACACATTAGCTCTTAGGTAGTGAAGGGAAGACAGAATGTTAGCCAACTGGAGATACAGGGGATGATTAGGGTGCCAGAATGACTACGCCATAGGGAGCAATCTACCCAGGACATTGGGATACACCTTACTCTTTATGAAGGATACCCAGAGATCTTTATCGACCACAAAGTGTCAAGACATCAGTTTTATGTCTCATCCAAAGGACAGCGCCATTTTGACAGCACAGTGCCCCCGTCACTGCCCTGGATCTACTGTACATTCAAACCATAGGGTAAGTGACCCCGTTTGGCCTTGCCAACACCTCTTCCAGAAGCAACACAAAAATTTTTCTAGATGGTCTCTCATCCAAGTACTAGCAAGGCCTGAACATGCAATACATAATCTGAGTTTTCATTTTAGGATAGCTCGGGGCCTTCATTTATAAGATTAATTCTTACATTTTCTCTCATTCAAGAGAACAACTGTGGATGTCCAGTTTTATGGTCACAATGATTTAATATTTGCTTGATATTACGTCTCAATAGATTGTACCATTAGAGATAGCGTTCAGGTCTCACTGTTTTTTCACATGCAATTAATATTGCAATTGCTATGATAATCTGTTTTTTTGTAGATATAGTACATATAAATATAGAGAAAGTATTGGAAGTGACTCAATTTTGACTTTAATCAGGATGTATACAATTTATTTTGAAGTGTTATCTATCTGTCTATATCTAAGGGTACAAGTCTATGGATATAATAACTCAAAAATGAATTACTCTGTCTGAATCTGTACTGTAAAATGCTGTAATCCAACTGATTTTGAGAAAAAATATTGCAGGTTTTGCAGTAATGATATTACAAGTAGTATGGTACTATATCGTCAAACTATCATGACAAGATCCAAATTTCAACTTTAAAACTTTCAAAGGAATTAAAAATTTTAGGCATTCTTGCACACAACTCCACAACTTTTGGAATGATGGCTCTATCTCAGGATGGGAGTCTGTGAATAAAAGGGCTCAGGAAAATGGACACGTGAAAGTTGTCACAGCTAATACTAGATACTACTGATTTTTGAACAAAACTGATCCATTATATTTCCCTCTTGAAAAAACTAAATATGCTTCTGATATATACATTATGGAGAGTAATGCAAAGGAGTCAAAAAATCAAAACTACAGTTTTCAGTCTGAAAAAAACACATCAAATGGACACATCTGATGTTTTACTACTCCTATCAGTTGCTGAAAACACACACATTCAGACTGGGCCAAATGAAAGTCTCCAATTCATCACTTCTTTAGGATGTGATAGGAAAAGTCACTCAGACATGACGAGATTGTGCACATTTTGGCCGATAACACTCGGGCACGGGATTAGAACCCAGGATACCGGGGCAGTAGTGTTAACCACCTGTATTAATGTGGAGATAAAGGAACTTACCATGTTCATTACGGGCTGGCCTGCTTTTGCACCCTAAGATTAACACACACATTCACAGACACTATCCACTTATCCGCTGATTATGAGTGATGCCTGCACAACCTGTCACTCCTCAGTATTCCACATAGAGACTCACACTTCTTCAGGCAATGTTCTTCCAAAAAATGACAAATGTTTGAAATTACTAAATATGGGAACATAAAGTATTGGTCTTATTGTAAATGCCTTTTTTCAGGGAGAGACCTTCACCACTGTTAGCTAGTCACTTAAAGGCTGACACACCTTCATTATGGCCCCTGTTATAACCTAGTCCCTACTTATTAAGAATAGAATAACAGCAAAGGAACAAAATGAAATAAATCTCTCGATTATTAAAAAAAAATCTTGTGATGATACGACTTTTTTCCTACGACGGGATATGATCTTTGGAAGAGAGATCTTTTGAAGAGAGACAGAGAGACACTTTCACGTCCCGCGAGACGGACAAGTCATGTCATACTTACAACCTTTGGAGGCAAGTCCTGTGGTCCACATGCAGAGCAGGTTAGAGATAATGGAAGCAGGAAAATTCGAAAGTCTCAAGAAAATGAGAGTAAAGATTGCATTAGCACAAACAAAAGGTGGAATAACAGAACAGTAATAAGAGATCAAATAGTGTTTGAGGATGTCTCGGGGAGAAGAGAGACAAGCCAGTGAGACAAAAGGACAGCTGCTGTACAGGCCTTTGAATGTTTGAAGCGCCGCACAAAGTGTAGATCACGCGACACGGCAGTAGCTGCAGCAGGAAACAGCAACTGATTGAGCAAGGAGGAGGTAAACAAAAAAAAAGTATTTGTTTCCCAGTATATCAAAGTTTAAGAGGGAATTTGTAGGAGTGGCCGCATCACCATGGTGTGTGTTCAGGCCCCATCTTCACAAGCCCCTTAGTTATACAAAATAGTAAGAAATTATTAAACAATACCTTCTCTGAGCATAGTTCGGTTGTTGGGTGTCTTTTAGACTTAGCAGTCGGACTGATACTTGGACAGCTCCTTTGATGTTCAGGTATGTGGGGGTCTCTCCGTCTCTCTCTCTGTGGTGTCTCTTTTGTTTCTTTCTCTTACCTCAAGATATTACACACAGATAATTGGCCATCTAATTTGGTGATGAACAGCTCTGCCTAAAGCTTTGAGCAAGAAAATATATAAAAAACACTTTATTGTGTCAAGGGTGCTTAATCTGTGTAGTCTTCACTTCCCACGACTCATTTCTGACACTGGAGTTATATACTTAGATAACAAAGAAAGGAACATAAAGTAACTTACATAGGACTAAATCAGTGTCCCAAACCACTGGTCTTCACAGGGTTTCCCTGTACTGTTCTGTGTAAGACAGTAGTGATTAACAAGTTTATTTACATGTCATCACAGTCTGTCTAAACAAAAAACAGATTGCAGCTCACTTTTATTATAGCGTCTGCAGTTTCAAAATGATAATTGTCCAGTCCAAAGCATTGCTGCACTAGTCAAATCAAGAATAAGTTGATGAAAAGGATTTCTTCTCTACACCCATCAATCACCAAAACTCTCTTAATCCAGCTGATTTTGCAGAAGGCCTAAGGGGTATTTGTGTTCCTCAGTAAATGTTGTGGTGTTTTCCTTCCTTTACTGCTGTCAAGTAATTACTAATTTTTGTATCTGTAGGGGGCAACTTGGACCACTTACAATTTCTTTCCCTCAAGGAAACCAATGGGAATATTCTCATCTTCATGTGTGGATATAATGTGTTACTAAGTATGACTGTGCTCCATCTCCATGAGAGCTAATAACATAGCAGAAACAAAGGAAGCTGAAATAGACGTGCTGAGGAAGAACCAAGATAAAACCTCTAGGAGCCAGCTGCATCTCTGCTTGCCAGGCCTCCTGCCTGCTCACATCCCCACTCACTCCCTCATTTGCCTACACTTGCTCTTTTACCTTTCTGCCCACTTAATCGTCCTTTTCTCTGATCTCCTGGATTTTCCAGGCATTCAGTTTAATTCAGTTTATATTTGTATGTCACTCCTCACTGAGTTCAGGCACAGAGAGCTGTTACAAGTTCTCAGGTAAAATGCAAGTATTAATTGTACAAATTACTAAATACAGAATATAGTACAGGTGAAGGGACAGATTTCTTTAAACACATGGGAAAACAAAATTGTTTGAAACAGATGAACAAAACTGACAACAAAGATAAGGAAAAAATCTCCATTTAGCAACATTCCTGGAGAAAATAAACCTCGGTTAGGGCCCACGGTCAACTGTAAGAGAGAAAGTCAAAGACAAACTCGGACACAGTCCTGGACTCCTCAGCCAATTGGCCACCCACCCCCTCTTGGGCATTCCATAGTGGAGTCTGTGCTGGCCATCTAATCCGATAGGAGAAACTTTTCCTGTGATAATTCCATTCATTGCTTATCACATTCCATCATGCTCTCACATCGTCTCCCCTTTTAATCTAACATTATCTAGTAGCAAAGACAGGAGGAGCATCGGGATTACTCTTTATTTAAATCCTGTCATGTAGACTTGCCAAGGACTGACTCCATCAATCCATCTTTATAGCAACTTGTTACAGGAAACACCATCACAATGTGTTTCACAAAGTAAAGTACAATTATAAAATCCAACAAGACTAAACAGTATGTGATGAAAGTATTAGCAGTAATGCTAATTTAGTTTTTAAAACGCAGCAATATTTTATAAAAGTTGGTCATTTACTTTTTTAAAACTCAGAGACTATCTTGTTATCATCATTTGCAGACACATCTATTGGTTTGACCTACACAGGGCCACTTTAGTGGTGCCATTTACCAAACACACACTTTCAGACTCTGCGGTGGGCTGGCGCCCTGCCCCAGGGATTTGTTCCTGCCTTGTGCTCTGTGTTGCCTGGGATTGGCTCGAGCAGACCCCTGTGACCCTGTGTTGGGATATAGGTTGGACAATGGATGGATGGACATTTTTAGAATGTGGCCAGAAAACATCCTGAGCAAACCTCCACAGAGACACAAGGAGAACATTCAAACCCTACACAGATGGTCATCACTGAAGGCAGGGCAGTAGATTTTAAAGCACCATTGTAAAGGTTAATTCACTTTAAATTGTTTGTTCTGTATGTGTTTATGGGTTAATAAATGTGTATACAGCTTATAAACAGACTGACAGGGCAAATGAACAAATCTTGATTTTCGAACCTGCTTCTCCATTTCCATCGTGCCTGTGCTTAACTCAGCAACATTAGGTACAAAGCATGAACAGAACTATCACTGGGCACATTCAAAACCCACAATTACACTCACTTATACCGGACCTGTTTAAAGTGAGCAGTTAACCTCACGTGCACATATTAGAGATGCATGTGAAAAACAAATGCAGTGGATTAAGGAAACATTCAGATCCCTTCATTTTCTGCAAACTTGATTATGTTGTAGATTTTTTTCCTTCAATCTACGCTCAATAACCTCTAATGGCAAAGTGAAAACATGCTTTCAGAAAGGTTTAAAAAAAATTATTAAAAGTCAAAAACTGAAATATTTTACTCATATAAGCATTCTGACCCTTTATTCAGAACATAGTAGAAGCCACATTGGCAGCAATTCCAGTTTTGAAGCTTCTTGGGTAAGTCTCTACAAGCTTTGCACACTCCTATTTGTACGGTCTACTCCATTTTTTCTAACAGGTCCTCTCATGCACTTTTACATTGGATAGAAAACACCCATAAACTGCCACCTTCAAATTTCTCCACAAATGTTTTATGGAGGTGTGCTATGTCGGGGCTTTGGCTGGGCCACATTAGGAGAATAAGAGACCTGTCCCAAAGCCACTCTAGAATTGCCTTGGCTGTATGTTTCAGATGATTGTCAATCTGAAAGTTGAACCATCACTCCGTCTGATGTCACGTACACTCTGGAGCAGGTTTTCTTTAAGGGTCTTTCTATATTTAGCTGGATTCATCCTCCTCTCAGTTCTGATTAGTCTTCCTGCCCTTGCTGCTGAGAAGCACATCCATAGCATGATGCTACGCCAACCACCACCCTTCACAATAAGGATAATATCAGGCAGGTGATGAGCAGTGCCTGATTTTCACAAATCATAGCACTTGGAGTTCTGCCAGAAGAGTTACATTTTTGTCTCATCAGACCAGAGAATCCTTGACCTCATGCTCTCAGAGTCCAAGTGGGCTTCCGTCTAGCCTCTCTCTCTACCATGAAAACCTGTTTGGTGGCGTGTGGATGAGTTGGACATCCTTCTGACAGGCTTGTCCATTTCAGGCTCTGTTAGTGTGACCATTAGGTTCTTGGCCAACTCCCTGACCAAGGTCCTTCTTGCCTGGTTACTTATATTGGCCAGACGGCCAACTCTAGGAAGAATACCAGTGGTTCCAAACATCTTCCACTTCACAGTTATTGAGGTCACTGTACCCATGGGAACACTCAAAGCTTTACAAATGGTTTTACAAACTTGTCCTAATATATGTCTTACCAGGGTTTTATAAACCTTTCTGAGAACATGTTTTTACTTTGTCATTATGGGTTTTTGAGTGCAGAAAGAATGGCAAAAAATACAAATTTAGACATTTAAAATTAAATCTAAAACACAATAAATTTTGCAGACAGTGAAGGAGTTTGAAAACTTTCTGAATCCACTATACATACAATGAGAGAAAACTCCACCCTTGCAGAGACTGGGCCAGCATTTGAGTTTGCTTTCCTAGAGCTGAGAGACAACAGCATTAATCAAAGTACCACCATGTCTTCCACTACATATACTCTGTCAATAAACTAATGTAACCTCCCCTCCAGTATTCAGTTACATGTACTATTTTTGAATGTGTCCATTTAATGTCAAAAATAGATTGCACACCTTTGTATCTTCTCTATGTTTTTATTGTTCAGACTTTTCTCAGCTCCACAAAACCTGAAGGAGGCACTGCAAAGTCACTAATGTCATGAATTTGATGTTATTGGTGCATAGAAAATGCATTAGCATGTCAGACCAACGACAATAACAAAAGAAGAAAGCAGACCACCTCATATGACACAAACCATTAAAGGTTAACCTCATAATTATCAGTGATATTACTGACAGTTCCTCTATAATTTACAAAACCTAAGTTTAAATGTTCTTTCTTAGCTGATGGTACTAAGCTGGTTGTTCTCTCCTTGAGGGCTGCATGTTTCACAGAAACTTGAACCTTTTGAAACGCTCATTAACAGGTAAAGAAAATGAGCTTCACAATCACTGGAAAAGGCACATGGAATACGTTACAAAGTAGTGTGGTGGAAAGGAGCAGTTAAGGGTCTTCAAGTTTGACTTGCTATCAGCTTAGAAAAATCAAGTGAATCCAAAGGTCATTCATAAAGACAATTTCCCCCATAATGCTTCTTTGATTGGTCATTTCCTATGTCTGTTTATGATTGGTGATTAAACACAGCGTTACCAAGGATAAATTTGCCTAGATAGATAGATGCAGTGCATCTGGAAAGTATTCACAGCACATCACTTTTTCCACATTTTGTTATGTTACAGCCTTATTCCAAAATGGATTAAATTCATTTGTTTTCCTCAGAATTCTACACACAACACCCCATAATGACAACATGAAAAAAAGTTTACTTGAGGTTTTTGCACATTTATTAAAAATAAAAAAATTGAGAAAGCACATGTACATAAGTATTCACAGCCTTTGCCATGAAGCTCAAAATCCTGTTTCCCCTGATCATCCTTGAGATGTTTCTGCAGCTTAACTGGAGTCCACCTGTGGTAAATTCAGTTGATTGGACATGATTTGGAAAGGCACACACCTGTCTATATAAGGTCCCACAGTTGGCAGTTCATGTCAGAGCACAAACCAAGCATGACGTCAAAGGAATTGTCTCGAGGCACAAATCTGGGGAAGGTTACAGAAAAATTTCTGCTGCTTTGAAGGTCCCAATGAGCACAGTGGCCTCCATCATCCATAAGTGGAAGAAGTTTAAAACCACCAGGACTCTTCCTAGAGCTGGCCAGCCATCTAAACTGAGCGATCAGGGAGAAGGGCTTTAGTCAGGGAGGTGACCAAGAACCCGATGGTCACTCTGTCAGAGCTCCAGAGGTCCTCTGTGGAGAGAGGAGAACCTTCCAGAAGGATGACCATCTCTGCAGCAATCCACCAATCAGGCCTGTATGGTAGAGTGGCCAGACGGAAGCCACTCCTTAGTAAAAGGCACATGGCAGCCCGTCTGGAATTTGCCAAAAGGCACCTGAAGGACTCTCAGACCATGAGAAACAAAGTTCTCTGGTCTGATGAGACAAGGATTGAAATCTTTGGTGTGAATGCCAGGCGTCACGTTTGGAGGAAACCAGGCACCGCTCATCACCAGGCCAATACCATCCCTACAGTGAAGCATGGTGGTGGCAGCATCATGCTGTGGGGATGTTTTTCAGCGGCAGGAACTGGGAGACTAGTCAGGATAAAGGGAAAGATGACTGCAGCAATGTACAGAGACATCCTGGATGAAAACCTGCTCCAGAGCGCTCTTGACCTCAGACAGGGGTGACGGTTCATCTTTCAGCAGGACAACGACCCTAAGCACACAGCCACGATATCAAAGGAGTGGCTTCAGGACAACTCTGTGAATGTCCTTGAGTGGTCCAGCCAGAGCCCAGACTTGAATCTGATTGAACATCTCTGGAGAGATCTTAAAATGGCTGTGCACCGACGCTTCCCATCTAACCTGATGGAGCTTGAGAGGTGCTGCAAAGAGGAATGGGTGAAACTGGCCAAGGATAGGTGTGCCAAGCTTGTGGCATCATATTCAGAAAGACGTGAGGCTGTAATTGCTACCAAAGGTGCATCGACAAAGTATTGAGCAAAGGCTGTGAATAGTTATGTACATGTGATTTCTCAGTTTTTTTTATTTTGAATAAATTTGCATAAACGTCAAGTACATTTTTTTCACGTTGTCATTATGGGGTGTTGTGTGTAGAATTCTGAGGAAAAAAAATGAATTTAATCAATTTTGGAATAAGGCTGTAACATAACAAAATGTGGAAAAAGTGATGCGTTGTGAATACTTTCTGTATGCACTGTAGATAGATAGAACACTCTAGATGAGAACAGACAATTCAACCCAACAAAGCTCGCCAGTCCTATCCACTTATTTCTTACAAAAAAACATCAAGTTGAGTATTGAAAGTCCCTAACGTCTTACTGTCTACCACACTACTTGGTAGCTTATTCCAAGTGTCTATCATTCTTTGTGTAAAGAAAAACTTCCTGTTTGTGCGAAATTTACCCTTATCAAGTTTCCAACTGTGTCCCCATGTTCTTAATAAACTCACTGTACTAATTCCTTCATAATTTTAAACAATTCAGTCATGTCTCCTCCTAATCTTCTTTTGCTTACATTGTACAGGCTCAGCTCTTTTAATCTTTCCTCATAATTCACCCCCTGTAGCCCTGGAATCAGCCCAGTCGCTCTTCTCTAGACCTTTTCTAGCCCTGCTATGTCCTTTTTTTAGCCTGGAGACCAAAACCGCACAAAGTATTCCAGATGAGGCCTCACCAGTGTATTTTAAAGGCTGAGCATAACCTCCTGTGACTTGTACTCCACACATCAGAGTGCTATATAACTTCACATTCTGTTTGCCTTCTTAATGGCTTCTGAACACTGTCAGGAAGTCTATAGCATAGAGTCCACTACGACTCCTAAATCCTTTTCATAACCTGATAGATAGATAGATAGATAGATAGATAGATAGATAGATAGATAGATAGATAGATAGAGCAGCTGTTATAAGTTCCTGCAATGACAACCTAGTGTTGTCCAATACATAGGTATTAGTACAATTGTGCAGTTAGTGTAAGGTTTTGTCATCATGCATCTGCAAAGAAAAAAAAGGTTAAAGGTTAGTTCCACACGAGAATAAAAGAAGGTTAAAGAAACAACATTTTAGCTATAGTCTTCATCAGGTGTGCCAATTAAGATTTTGAAAGAATAAGCAAAGAGAGGTAAATTTGTGATATATGGGACTGTCGTGGGTAATTCGTAAATTCTGGTCACCCTAACTATAAGCCAGGTTAGAACCATTAACTATGTCTTCTTAATTCAACACTTTAGGCTTAGCATGATAATACATTTAAGATACAAAAAATGTTTCATTACAGAATCATAAGAGCTTTAAGATACATAAGATGTTTCATTATAGAATCACAAGAGAATAAGAATTGTGGAACGAGAGTCGTTACACTGATACGCGGGTAATGACTCACTCACAAATCAGATGAGTCAAGACTGATTGACAGATGATTCAGGTGGCTCTTGTGCATGTGCTTCAAACATCTATCAGCAACATCACACAGAAAGGCACACATACAGTGCAGTGCCAGCCTCTAGTGGTGGATGCACCATGGTACCACTGCACAGCCTGAAGTAACGATAGGAGGGGGTGCATGCATGACTGCATACTATAGAGCACGGCTGTTGAATTACCAATTGAGTTGGATTTTCAAATCAAGACATTTTCAGAGGCCGGTAAGCAGCTGGTAATGACAAATGTTAAACCAACACAAATGAATGTATTGAAAAACAAGTAATGCTTATACATTGTTTCCCTTTTACATTTGGTCACATCTGACACAGGCACATCATTCAATATCTATGGTGCACTTAGGAAAAATAGGTTCATTTTAAATCACCACATGTGTGTTGATATTTTTTTTTCTGTTGTTCTATATTTTGCTCTTATATGATTTCTCGTATTAGGAATTTGTTACTTTTCGCATACCCCTTGAGATCAGAGCACAGGGTCAGCCATTGTACAGCACCCCTGGAGCAATTGAAGGTTAAGGGCCTTGCTCAAGGGCCCAACAGAGTAGGATCTCTTTTGGCAGTGATGGGATACCAGCGCAGATCCTTAGCCTCAGAGCCACCACTCCGCCCTCATGTGACATGCCTCACTACTGCATGGCCTTGGGGGGATGTCTTGGGGGAAAGCACTTTGTGAAGGCTCAGGGCAGTACCCTAGAGAGAGCTGAGTGACAGGGTCAGGGTGAGAGGGGAGTGAATGGTAAAAGAGCAGGAGGAGATTCCTCCGGAGAAGTGGCTCCTTTGATAGGTCGTCTCAGTGTCATAGACTTATACCACCACTTGTAGTCACACAACAACATGCTGCACTGTGGCTTGAATGTTGCTAAGCTACGTCGGGTATTGTACTCATGGTCTGTACTACTGTAGGAATTTCTGAAGGTTTGCAAAATGTGTTTTTCTTGGTTTTTCTTTGCGTTTCTGGTGGGACCACAGGAATGGGAGGTTGCTTCTGGGTCTTCTAGGCTGCCATTTGAATACATCGGCCCTAGAATATTGTGAAGTTCAGATAATATGCTGAGCTAGGCATTGCTATGAGGTTTTTTTTTTTTTTAGATTTTGTGACAGATAGGGGGCAGTATCGCTCCCTTGAACCCCTGTCCAAGACTCCAGACACCAAGTAAAAGTCCAAATGTTGACTTTATTCATACAGCACAGTGCACAAACCACCCTCTCTTCCACAATACTCATTAAACACACAATAATCACACTAATAAACTCTCCACCACTCCCTGACGCGTTGCTCTCCTACCACCCAGCTCAACTCGCCGTCTGGGAGCTCCCACCATCCTTTTATAGTCTCTGACCCGGAAGTGTTCCAATCTCCAGTCCATGTGATCTTCTATCACTTCTGGGTCAGATCAAAAGTCCTTTTCTTCACCCCGGAAGTACGTCATTTCTGCCGTCGCACTTCCGGGTTATAGGGCACATATGACTCTTTGCTCCTCCCTGCAGCTCCCTCTTGCGGCCCCTGGGGTATCCAGCAGGGCTGTGGATGAAAACTCCATTGTGTATAATTCCCTGCTGGTCTTCGGGGCTCCTCCATACTGCAGTGTGGGCTCCATCTGACGGCCTGGGGGTATTGGCCGGGATGACAAGCTGGCCATAGACCACAATTTTAAGAAGTCCTCGGATCCATTGCATAACTTGGAAGGGGGAAATGGCAAATGACTGAGATTTTTGATGTTTTTATTTATTTTTTATTTTTTTGGACTCCTAAAGTCCTTGGTGCTCCTTTCGTGTAGCCTGAAGAGAGAAGGGGACAGGACTTGGGTCATTATGTGTTTGTAATTTGTATGGATTTTTTTCTTTTTATTTGTGTTTCATACTTTTTCACATATACGAACTAAGACTTATTGGTGTGCTTTTTCATATCAATGAATAACTTTAGCTTTTGGAAAGAACTGATATTTTCATATCACCTGTTTTTATTAAAGTACGGTTTATTTTGTAACACCTTGCCTGTGTCTCTTTAACTTTTACTAGTTTATCCTCAATACAATAGTTGAACCGTTGCAAGGCCCATGGGGCGTATTGAGCATCACACTGACTTGTCTTTTGACTTTGTGTTGCAACTGACTGTGGATGCCTCAGAGGTTTATTTTCTCCAGAGATTCTGCTGACTGGACTTTTTATTTTCTTCTCCTGTAATTTTACATTCCATTGATGTTAATCAGTTTGGAATTGCTTTGTTTTGCTAAAGTGCTTAAACACATATTTCTGTGTGTATGTATTATGTACTTAGTGATTTGTAAAGTTGTAATTGCATTTTACCTCTTCACTTGTTAATAGCGCTCCAAGTCTGCGCTCAGTGAAGAGGGCTGGGCACAAATTAAATGAATCAAACTGAAATAAATGTTCCTCTACATTGCCTCCCTCAATTTTCTTTCACTGAATTGAGCTCTAAGTTGTTTATTTCTACATCTGTCTCCAGTTTTGTCTTTCCTTACCCTCTGTTTTTATTTCTTACAGATCTGTTTTGTAGCAGCTGCCTAGCTGTGAACGCAGACGCCTAATGACAATGGACAACGCACCATATACCGAGATGGATGAGCTGCAGAGTCGGGCCAACCAAGTAACCGATGAGGTTGGTGACCAAGCATTATTCTTAGCACTGTCCAGTGACAATTGAAGAGCCAGAAGAATCACAGGTTGCCATTCTAGTAATGAGGGGAGAAACAGAAGTCAAGAGGACTTACAGTATCTATAGTCTGAAATGAGGGCAGCCTATCAGTTTAGGCCAATAGGACACAATAATGGAAGGTAGCTAGTGATGACAGAACTGGGTCACTGTTGTGGTGGTGTTGGGCATAGGCCTCAAAATTCCAAAAAAGCAAGACGAGGAACCTAGAAACAGGCCTCAGCCCAGGCAGGCAGACCCCAAGCTCAAGAGGTAGGCTTTCAGGCCTGTATAGACCAAAAACGGGGCACTGGATTTAAAGGTTTAAAAAAACCTTTAAACATCCCAAAAAACAAAAATGCTCTTCAAGGAAACTGTAAAACCCTTAGCTCAAGGATAAGTCCAATAAAGTCCCTTTATAAATTAAGATTTTGTTTTTATGAAAAATCAAAAAATAAATGAAAAACTAGAAAAAGTCAAGAAAAGTAGGAAAAGGGATACCCAAAATAGCAAAACAAACAAATTCAAAACCATAAACCAGTAGCAAAATGCAAAACTTCAATGGCACTCCACCTCAATATAAAGGCTGAGGGTGGTCTCAAAGAGTGAAATCATGTTGGCCCTGCCTCATGGTGGTCCATCACAAAACACAATCGAATAGATTCAAACCACTTTAATACACAGTACATGCATTCTAAAACATAACAATAGTAACACAAATTACATAAAAACAAAAAACAAATGAAAATTAATTCAAAACTGACAAAAATAACAATTAAATGGAAAATAAACATAACATCGACTGTAACATAACAGCTGCTCCAACTGATGTAGTGCAAACAGACAGCAATCACATTTTTAACAGTCTCTCTTTCTTTTTAAAGGCAGCCTCAAGATCTACTATTTTATGTCCTGTTATGTATCTTGTTGTTTGTCTGGGCGTCTGTGATTTTTGTTACGGATTTCACAGATGGTGCACTGAGAACATTTTCAGACCCCTTCACTTTTTTCACATTTTGCTATGTTAAAGCCTTATTCTAAAGTTAACTTTGTCGTACCACAACCAGCAACACTCAATACAAAGCAAAAACAGTTTATTTATTAAAAATAACTGAAATATCACAGCGAGACAAGTATTCAGACCCTTTGCTATGACCTTTAAAATCTGGCTCAGATGCATCCCATCATATTGATTATCACCGAGATGTCTGGAGTCCAGCTGTGGTAAATTCAGTTGATTAGACTGTCTACACTTGTCTATAGAAGGGCTTACAGTTGATAATGTGTATCAGAGCAAAAAACAAACCATGAGAACAAAGAAATTGCCTGCAGAGAGTAGCCTCCTTAGCGTTTTCTTGAAAAAACATGTAAACAGTGTTGCATCTTTCTATTGTCAAATGTGCAAAAAAACTAAAAGTACAAAGTCAGAAGTGTACAAAGCATAATAATGATACAAATAATAGCAATAATGAATAATAATAAAAATAATTATACCGTATATACTGTCAAAACATGTTGTTTGTGTGGTATATCTTGAAGCACAGTGAAATACACAATCCAAAGCCATATTCATGACAATAGTGCTGTGATTCCATGTGGATTTTTTTCCCAAACTGATCACTGCACATGTGCAATTGATACGAGCGTCACTTTTGGATTCATCAGAATCACTTTCGATTTCACTGTCTGTTTCAGTTTCATTACCTGAAGACAGATTGACTTCATATCACTGTAAAGAGCGTGCAACACCTTTTCACATTTCTTACAAGACACAATTATGAGGCTAGGAGTAGACCTGTCTGCACCGCTGCCCAGGTAACACTCAGGCCTGCTGCATATGTAAGACACTCCAATAACGTTTCCTGAGCAACGCTCGGCACTAACGCTGTTGGCACTTTTATAGCCTGAGTAACCCTTGGGTCTAACGCTTACACAAGAACTGCCTATACAGTTGCCTGAGTGACGCTCAGGACTAATGCTTTTAGCACTGTTTTCACAGCTCAAGTGTTGCTCAGGTCTAACGTTAAGGAGATTAAAGACAAGATTGTGCTCCCAAGAGCATATTGACCTCTATAGTCCTTAAATGGAAGTTTCTAGGGGTGGCTACCTGGCCAAACTGAGCAACTGGGGGAGAAGGGCCATGGTAAGTGAGGTGACCAAGCACCCAATGGTCACTAGGTCTGAACTCTAGAGAACCTCTGTAGAGATGGTTCCAAAAAGTCACTGCAACACTCCGCTGATGTGGACTTTATAACTTAGGAGTGGCTTAGGGACAACTTTGGGAATGTCTTTGAATTGCCCAGCCAGAGCTTAGAAGTGAATCCAGTGAAACATCTCTGCAAAGACCTCTAAATAATTTCCATTAAACCTGCCAAAGTTTAAGATGATCATCAGAGACAAATGGATGGCAGGAAAGAGAGACATCCAAGCTCCTTCTTGTACCTGTTACTAGTGTTTATTTATCACTCTTATTTGTATTTGTACAGATCAGCTGGTATATTTGATACTTTCCTCTTGGTTTCACTACACATTTGTTTATGATGGTGCATGCTGTGAATGTCCCTACGCAAAATAACCATGGACTAATTTAACATCCATTCACCCATCCATGTTTCCAGCAAAACCAAATGGAAAACAAAAGCAGCTGTGGAAGAGGTCCCGGTCCCTCACTAGTAACAGAGCCAGTCCTTACTCATTAAACTGCTGAACTATGGAATAAGCACAGCTTATGGGATACAAGCCAAAATACCCAAAACAAATGTGAGCAGAACTTAAAATATTCACACAGACAATGACCATGATGTGAGGCAGCAGAATCACAGCATGATGGCTTATGATTAATTACTTTCAAAGTTTGACAGGCCAATTATGAATTTACAGTTTAATTTTAGACATGTATAGATTGGAAATCTTATCTCATTTTAACATTGGAGTGTTTTTATTGGATATGAATGCAAATTTTAAATAGCCCCCTGTAGTCATTGTCAGATAGATCCTGCCTTATACCCAGTAATACCAGCTGGCTCCAGTTTTGAGGACCCTGACCTAAAACAGCGGCTTAGAAAATACATGCATGGATGGATGGATAGATTTAACTCTCGATACTAAGACCCATGTTGATGGATTTGTGTCACTTTTTGTATTTTCAGTCTCTGGAGAGCACACGCCGTATGCTTCAGCTTGTGGAAGAGGTGAGAAGACCCTGAAATGCACACAGCTCTGCCCTTTGGTGGACACACAGCATATATCCACAGCTCTTTGTTATACTGTTTTAGTCTTTTGTTTGTTTTGATTTTATGTACTGAGAATGTGGTTTGTGGATGTGCTGTTCTGTGGATGTGTTTGTATATATGAGCATGTCTTCATTTTAAAACAGATGTAGCAGCTAAGACAGTGGACTTTAAATCTCAATTGTTGGCTCAGTTCCTGTCTCTGCCTGTATGATCCTGAGAAAGTGACACAATCTGTAAACAGATGCTGTGTACTGGGACCTTGTACACTGCCTTGGAGAAAGGCATCAGCCAAATATACAACAACAACAACAATAATAATAATAATAATAATAATAACTAGGGGGCCTTGCCCCCTGCTCACTTCATTCACCAACAACCCTGCCTGTGCTACGCGCTAGCATCTTTGCGGTTCTGTCGCTCGCGTATGGGGATGCGGATGTACAATTTAAACAGATTTTTATTTTTATGGGAATTGTTACATATGCATCAATGCAATGTATAACTGCCCATGATTGAATTTTGTTTCTTTCTCTCTTTTAAATAAAACAACTTAAATAATAAGACTTTTTCCAATGTTTGGCTCTGAGATTTGTTGTCTTTGCAAAAGCTATTCTAACCGGAAACTGTTAACTTTCTAATATATATGGCATATCAAGATCTCCTTTTTTGTCTAATGTTATCCGCGGAATATGTAATACATTACTTTTCTTGGATACATCCTTCTTTCTATAGTTATAAATATATTGTAAGACCGGACGTTGTTAACGGTTGTAGACATTCTTTGGGATATTGTAAGTTGTTGTTTTCATCTTCCGCATGATCACTACCAGCTGTTTCAGCATAGTTTATTGATACCGTATTCAACCAATATGCCGTGTAACTGTTCATTTTTGGACGCATTTAACCAATTTGATGTGTAACCAATCGACATTTTAGGCGTTACTTTGTTTGACTTCCTTGATTCTCTGTAATAGAATTTTGCATGTACTGTTTTTATGTTGATAGCCCTTTGTGATGAAATTATTCAATAAGATTTAGACATAATAAACCTTCTTTAACAACTTTAAGTGAGGAAAACATTAAAATGTATAAGAGCTGAGAGTACAGGAAGTGTGTCTGACAAAAGCTTTCACATGAATGAGAGGTGAGATTACCATGTGCATGGTTAAAAATGGTAGAGAGGACGGCGTAACTTGAAAAAAGCTCAAGGCAAAAGTCTCAGCTCGTGGGACTTGAGAAAATCTCTTCCAAAAAGTCTTGTCGCGTAAAAGGATTTTTTAATATAATAATAATAATAATAATAATAATAATAATAATAATAATAATAATAATACACTTACAACTCCTCTCCAAAGATTAGGGCTTAGAGCCTCAATGCCTTACCTTGGTCTTGAAGCTCAGCGGGCAGTAGACTGGTTCTCTTTATTTGAATTGCTGGCCCTGTATATCCTATGGCAACACTTTAAGTTACATTCCCACTTTGGTCAAATTTGTCTAATTTTCTTCCCCAGAGTAAAGATGCTGGAATCCGTGCATTGGTCATGCTGGATGAGCAAGGGGGTAAGAGACACATTTCACCCAAGTCTTTCTACTTTCTTTATGAGGCAGATGAAGTTCTTGCTTCTTATTCTGATAATGACGAATGATGGCCACTGCATATACAGTAAATTTAGAAAGTGTTTGGACCCCTTCATTTTCACAGTTTATTATATTACATAGTGTTGAAACCAGGGGGTGCTCTAGCTCCCCAAATATCCAACATGAGCAGGCACAGACACAAGTTAAAAGTTCAAAGGGTCTTTATTTGTGGGAAAACTCTTGTTTTTAAGTGTTCCTCACCACCACAGCCACAAGTACAACACAGGCAGTGTTGCACATAATAACCTTTTATCTTTCTTTGTTTTCCACTACCTCCTCCACTCCTTCACACACGCTTCATCCCTCTTCCTCCCAACTCTGGCTCCCTGATGTTAGGCTGGCAGCTCCTTTAATCCAATCCCCAGGAGTGCTTCTGGTGTAATGATGGTACATCTCTGAAGCACTTCTGGATGAGGCTGGAGCCCTACAGCATAGGGACTTCCAAATCCTGCAGCTCCCCCTGGCAGCCCCTGCTAGGCTGTCCCCTGAGACTACAATATCTAACATGCCTTGTGGGCACCCACCCAGGGATCCGAGCCCCGGCCTGTTGCCATCTAACATCCTGGGGTAGACAAAGTCCTGAATAAGCTGTCTCCACCTGTCCTTACAACTTAAGGGTGTCCCGGCTGGGCCTGACTCCTGGCCATCTTTCATATTAGTCTTATGCTAAAATGATTTAAATTCATTTTTTCCCCTCACCAAACAACACGCAGTTCCCCACAATGACAAAGCAAAATGAGTATTTTAGTATTTTTGTCACATTTATTTAAAAGAAAAAAATGAAATATTACACTGACACAAGTATTCACATCCTTTGCTAAGACACTTAAAATCTGGCTTAGGGGCATTCTATTCTACTGATCTTCACTGAGATGTTTCTGCAAATGGATTAGAGTCCACCTGTGGTCAATTCAATTGACTGGGAAAGATTAGGAAAGGCACACACGTGTCTTGTAGAAGGTCCCACCATTGACAATGAGTATCACCTTGAAAACTAAGAAATTACGTTGAAGGATTGTCTGCAGAGCTTTGATGCAGTATTGTATCGATCTGGGGAAGGCCACAGAAAACTTTCTGCAGCATTGAAGGCTCCCAAGAGCACAGTGACCTCCATAGTTGTTAAATGGAAGACGTTTGGAACAACCACAACTTCTCCTAGAGCTGGCCACCTGGCCAAACTGAGTGATATGGGAAGAAGGGCTGTGGTAAGAGAGGTGGCCAAAAACCCGATGGACACTCTGGCTGAGTCCCAGAGAACCTGTAAGGTGATGGGAGAAATATTAGACCAACCTAGCCAAACATGGGCCATTTAGTCCAACAAAGCTCGCCAGTCCCAGCCACTTAATTCTTCCAAAAAGAACATCAAGTCTAGTTTTGAAAGTTCCTAAAGACTTAATGTCTATTACACTACTTGGTAACTTATTCTATGTCTCTCTGCTTCTCTGTGTGAAGAAAAACTTACTAAGGTTTGTGCAAAATATACCCTTAACAAGGCTCCAACTGTGCCCCCGTGTTCTTGATGAACTCATTTTAAAATAACAGTCTCGATCCACTGGACTAATACCCTTCATAATTTTAAACACTTCAGTCATGTCTCCACTTGCTCTCTTCTTGCTTAAAGTAGAAAGGCTCAGCTCTTTTAATCTTTCCTCATAATTCAACCCCTGTAGTCCTGGAATCAGCCTAGTTGCTCTTCTCTGGACCTTTTCTAGCTCTGCTATGTCTTTTTTGTAACCTGGAGACCAAAACTGCACACAGTACTCCAGATGAGGCCTCACCAGTGTGTTATAAAGCTTAAATAGAACCTCCTTGGACTTGTACTCCACAGGTCACGGCGCTATATAACCTGACATTCTGTTAGCCTTCTTAATGGCTTCTGAACGGTCGGGAAGTTAATGGTAATGAGTCCACTACAACTCCTAAATCATATACTTTCAAAATGAAGACAAGATTCCAGAAGCACAGCCATTACAATGACACTCCATGGATCAGGGCTTTATGACAGAAATAAAAGCCTCTCCACTTGAAGTTTATGAAAAGGCACTTAAAAGACTTTAATACTTTGAGAAACAAGATTCTCTGGGCTAATGAAATCAAGATTAGTGTCATGTGTTAAGTAAGCTGGGCCACTGCTCATCACTTGTGCAATACCACTCCAACGGTGAAGCATGGTGTTGGCAGCATCATGGGGTGTGGTTGCAGACTGGGAGATGAGTCAGAGTTTTGGGAAAGCTGAACAGAGCAAAGTTCAGAAGTATCTTTAATAAAACCTCACTTCAGAGTGCTGTGGACTACAAACTGGGCTGAAAGTTCACCTTCCACAAGGACAATGATCCTAAGCAGAAACCCAAGACATTACAGGAGTGGTCTAGGGACCACTCTGGGAATGTCCTTAAACCTAATTGAACAATTTAAGGAGAGACATGAAAATAGCTGTCAACCAACAGACTGCATCCAACCCGAAAGAGCTTTTGAGAATCTACAAGTAAAATAGCAGAAAATCCAGGTGTGTCACGTCATACCCGAGACGAATACAGGCTATAATTCCTGCCAAAGGTGCTCCAATGAAGTACTGAGTAAAGGGTCAGGATACTTGTGTCAGTGAGATATTTCAGCCTTTTATTTTTAATATATTCATGAAAATTTCTAAAGTCCTGTTTTTGCTTTGTCATTGTGAGGTAATGAGTGTTGCTTGATGTGACGAAAAACTGAATTTAAGCTCTTTTAGCACAAGGGCGCAACATAGCAAAATGTGAAAAAAGAGATAAGGGTCTGAATACTTTCAGAAGGAACAGTAAACGCCATACATCATTCTAACAGTGGGCTACAAAAGGTATAGGTAATGAAAACCCAAAATCCATGTGGTAACAATATGGCTGCTCACTTTGCTTAGAGGCCATTGTGTCTCCTTAATCTTATAAAGTAGTTTGTTTTGCCTTTGAAATGCACTATTTACAGTTATCATTTTAAATCATTAGCTTCAGAAGTTTTAATCCACTTATTTTTTAGCAACTAATTAACAATGATGTGTGTACAGTTTTTATGTTCTTCTTAAAAATGTGTAAGATTTCTAAGTGTCCTGGTATGAGTGTACCCAGAGATGGACTAGTGCCCCCTTCATATTTAGTTCATACTATTGGGATAGACTCTAGGAGCCCCAAAATTTGATTAATTGAAGAGAATGTATGCCTGTTAATTTCTACAATTACTGACTGAATGAAGACAACCCATCTGTTTTAGTAAATTAAAATAGAAACTGCAGGGTCTGGAAATTCAGCCTTTGACAGGTTTGAATTTCACTGTGGGAATTCCATTAAAGGCATGACAAGAATTTAAAACCAGTAAGCTATATAAGTTTCTTTTTCACATAGAACAACTGGATCGTATCGAAGAAGGCATGGACCAGATCAACCAAGACATGAAGGAGGCTGAGAAGAATCTTACAGATATGGCCAAATGCTGTGGGCTGTGTGTGTGCCCTTGTGAAAAGTAAGTACCTGCCAATCGTGCAGTGGCATAGCATGTAACTGGGCAGCAGAGTGACTGCTGATGATTCTGGAGGCCACAACTATAAGATGGAAAGTAGTATGTGGGCCATCAGGTGGCCACGGTTGAGTAGAATGAGCGGAGAGTAAAGGCTATGTCACATTAGATAACATTTCCATTGCTTTTCAGTTATAGCATTCATTTACATAATCTTAGAGAATTAAAGGGATTCATCAGTGAACTTTCAGGAAGCTGGTCACATAATATGACATGCCCAGTAAACCACTTCAACTAGTCTGCGACTTGCTCCGATAAAAAATAGGTTCGATTTTTCCTTCAGTTGCAGTGGTGCCTCTGTGTGCATGAGAGGTGACAACAACAACAACAACATTTATTTATATAGCGCATTTTCATACAAAAAAGTAGCTCAAAGTGCTTTACATAATGAAGAATAATAAAAGACAAAATAAGAAATTAAAATAAGACATTAGTTAACACAGAAAAAGAGTAAGGTCTGATGACCAGGGAGGACAGAAAAAACAAAAAAAAACTCCAGATGGCTAGAGAAAAAAATAAAATCTGCAGACTTCTGCCTTTTAATCCATCACTGTTGGAACATCACGGTGCTTTGAGTAGATGCCACCACCAAAAGGACACCGGAAAAAGAAACAGAAGAGATAGCAGAGTTTAGTTCAGATTTTAGAGCCACCATGAATTGTTATTATAATGAATTGGATATACAGAGTATCAGGATTAAATTACAGTGAAGTTATAAAAAGGCCATGTTAAAGTAATGTGTTTTCAGCAGTGTTTTAAAGTGCTCTACTGTATCAGCCTGGTGAATTCCTATTGGCAGGCTATTCCAGATTTTAGGTGCATAACAGCAGAAGGCCGCCTCACCACTTCTTTTAAGTTTTGTTCTTGGAATTCTAAGGAGACACTCATTTGAAAATCTAAGGTTACGATTTGGAATATAAGGTGTCAGGCATTCCGATATATAAGATGGGGTGAGATTATTTAAGGCTTTATAAACCATAAGCAGAATTCTAAAGTCAATCCTGAATGACACAGGCAACCAGTGTAGTGACATCAAAACTGGAAAAATGTACTCAGATTTTCTTTTCCTGGTTAGGATTCTAGCAGCTGCATTCTGCACTAGTTGCAAATGATTTATGTCTTTTTTGGGTAGTCCTGAGAGGAGTGCGTTACAGTAATCTAGTCAACTGAAAACAAATGTGTGAACTAATTTCTCAGCATCTTTCAGTGATATAAGAGCTCTAACTTTTGCTATGTTTCCTAAGCGAAAAAATGCTGTCCTAGTGATCTGATTAATATGCGATTTAAAATTCAGATTACAGTCAACAATTACCCCTGAGCTTTTTACCTCCGTCTTGACTTTTAATCTTAATGTATCCAGTTTATTTCTAATAGCCTCATTGTATCTGCTATTGCCAATCACTAAGATTTCAGTTTTCTCTTTAAAAAGAGTTGTCATTTCGTGACAACCAATGAACGCTCATCCGGAAGTATAATACATAGAATGCAGTGACAAGGAATAAGGAAAGTGGGTGTTTTGAATCTCACAAACAGAAAAGAAGCTCATCTTGTCTGATGTGTCATATTTTTGTACCACAACAGAATAGAAAAAAAAAATGGCTGAGATTGTGGCTGAACCCACTGTACCAGTTAATCCATCTAATGGCTGTCAGAAAAAAGGGTAAGCACAACTGTGCTAAAAGGTTAGCATGTGATCATGAAATGTGATATAACCAGTGATTTGCAGTCAATTAAACTAACATGGTTCACCAACATTAGTTCACTGGTTCACTCTTGACAAGAAGTCGCATAGTGTGACATCGGCTTTCCTGCAAAGAGTCGAATCAGGGTGAAAGGTGTTTACAGCTGGGTGTCTGTACATGTCGTTTATTAGGGGGAGAGATGGAAGCTGGATCCACAATGGGAAGAAGGCAAGCCAGTAGAGGCAGTGTGATACTCTAGCCAATGTTCTGTTGGGAAACCTTGGGTCCTGGCATTTATGTGGATATTAATTTGATATGTACAGTATTATCTACCTAAAAAGTGTTGCAGACCGCATATTCACCTTCACAACGGTATTCCCTGATGGCATTTGCCTAGGATAATGTGCTCTGTTGCACTGCAAACATTGTTAAAAAATGGTTTGAGGAACATGACAAAAAGTTCAAGGTATTGACTTGACCTCCGAATCTCACAGATCTTAGTCTGATCAAGCATCTGTGGAATGTGCTGGAAAAACAACCTCGTAAGTTGTAGGATTTAAAGGATCTGCTACTGACGTCATTGTGCCAGATACCAAAGGACACCTTCAGAGGTCTTGTGGAGTCCATAAAACGATGGGTTTGGTGGTTTGAGGAGGGCCTACAAAATATAAGGTTGTGGCTGATCAGTGTATAAAGCATCATAAATAGAACACAAAAGAAATTCATCAGGACAGATTTGCAAACATTAATGGGGAAGATGACATCTCTATCAATTAATCCTTGAACACTCTTATAAAAATCCTCCATGTTACTTGAACACAACATTCTTGAATCTGCTTAATCTTATTCAAGATGGCAAGTTTACAATAGCATTTGCAGGACATTGCAGGGATTACTCACTCAGATGGGGTCAGTTTAGAGTCATCAGTTAGCTTTTTACATGGGGTCAGTTTAGAGTCATCACTCATCTTAAAACATAATTTTGAAAACAAGTCACCTGAGAAAAACCCTTGCAGATACAAAGAGGACATGCAAAGTCAATGTAGACAGAAACCAGGCATGAGATTTAAACACAGGATGCTGGATCCATGAGACGATAACACTAAGCTCTGTGGCACAGTGCAGTCATTGATTGAAATACGTATGGCAGCAACTGGTAAGGTTGAAAAGGAGTTCTTTTAACAATGGAGTTAAAAATTGATTGCCACTTAAAGACTCTGAATTAAGGATATTAATCAATAAAATAACACACATCTAGTTGTGTCTGCATAGATTAGCTTCAGGGTACTACATTTTTCTTCCCACATTCCTAAAGACGTGCAGATTAGGTTAAGTCAGCGTTTCTCAAACTTAAAGTATTTGCGACCTGAGTTTTCATGACAGTTTTAATCGCGCTCCCCCTAACATTTTTTTGAAATGTAGATAGATATTTTATTATACCTACTTAAATTTTATCGACATTTATGTAACTCTATATTTATTGTTTTAGTATCAGAATGTAGTTTAAGTTAATTTGCTTTGGTTTCAACAGAAGTTTTTTTCATATTTTTGATTCTTGTTTTCTTTTATTCACATCTTCGCACCCCCCTTTTTGTTACTTCACGCCTCCCCTAGGCAGGCCCACCCCACAGGTTGAGAACCACTGGGTTAAGTGATCTAATGTAATAAATACAAGTTTCTGATTCAGAAATCCACGCATATACCCTACAATTCTGAGAAAACAAAGCTACCCAGATTCTTCGAGTTGTGACAAGTTGTTGACTTTTCACCTTAGTCAGTTGTATAACATAAAAAACATAACCTGGTCAGCCGGAGATGCCATTTTTGTGGTGAAATTGCATTTGGAGCAAAATGGTGCAGGTTTAATATATTTAATTTTGTCTCCATTTTCACAAAAAGTACAGGTTATCTTTAATTGCTTTTTTGCAGACCAACTAACAAATGAACAGTGATAACACGTTTCTCTTAAAAGTCCAACCAGAAATCTACATGAATGCACTGAAGGGGGGAAAGTGAAATGTCACAAGTCGGTGCTCCGAAAACTGATAGTATGTGGATGCAGGACCATACTTAATTACATTAGTCAAATGGTGCTCAACAGTTAACCTTCCATGATTTCTTTAGCAAGAGGTAACTGAAATCTTTTACTGTGGAAAGTTCTACAGAATGTACTGTAAAGAGAAAGCCAGGCAAATTAAGTGCTTTGGGGCACCTTGCGGCCAAATCCGTATAATTGAAAAAAATATTTTACAGAAAACGCATTGTGACATTTGAGTCCCTTGTCTTGCACCCCAAAAGACGAGGATGAGTCTCAGTACTTTAGCAAAACCAGCTTTATTCAACTTGAAACAGGAACAGCACGGTTACTTATTGTAGCGGGATCTACCATTCTCCTATACACACAGACACAGCTATCAGGCAGGATCGTGGCCAGGTTAGTGTCCAAGTAATCCTATGTCCTGGATTTATAATGTTTCTTGCATCACCCACTGATGATGGTACTTATAGCATGACCACGGTCGGCGCGGATTTGCTTTCACGATGAGCCACTGCGGTACTGGGAGCCTGCAGTTGCCCTGGCGACAGATAAGCTGTCTTCCACACACGCAGCAATCGTGCTTCGAGATGCTCTTCGGCGTGTCGTCCTGTTGGGGAGAGTCCCAAAAGGGTTTAAAAACCTTATATCTCCTCCCTCAGCTTTGTCCACACCAGTGTGGGCAAAGTGACCATCCAAGCCAGGCTCGGCTAGTCGGGAGAGAACATCAGCATTGGTGTGTGCGGACCCGGGACAGTGGTGAATATCAAAAACAAAATCCTGCAAACTGATAGACCTCCGAGTGAGCCAGGCATTCATATCCTTCTGTTTGTTCAGCCATTGTAGCGGGGCATGGTCAGTCACCAGGGTAAACAGTCGTCCCCAGAGATAGTAACGGAGGGCTTCCACCGCCCACTTAATCACTAAGCACTCCTTTTCAGTAGTTGAATAATTATGCTCCCTGTGTAGCAGCTTTCTGCTGAGAAACGTGAAGGGGTGTTCTTCCCCCTCAAAACATTGTGAGAACACCGCTCCTAAACCAAAACTGCTAGCATCTGTTTGCATAATAAATTCCTTTGAAAAGTCAGGATTGTGCAGAACAGGGAATGATGATAAAGTGGCTTTTAGGTCTGTGAAAGCTCTCTTACAGGCGTCGGTCCAGACTACACTTTGATTCTTTCTGCCCTTTGTCAAGACAGTGAGGGGGGTGGGCCGATGTGCAAAATTGGGAAAGAACCGTCTGTAATATCCCACAAGCCCGAGGTAGGCACATCTGCCTCTGTGTTTCGGAACGGGGATATGCAAGCTCCTCCCTCACCTTGTCCACTTGAGGCTTGAGTAAACCCTTCCCCATGGAATATCCCAGATACTGGGTTTCTGCTATACCTAGCTTGCACTTCTTAGGGTTGGTCATCAACCCTGCCAGCCATAAATTGGTAAGCACCGCCCGAAGGTGGACAAGATGAGATTCCCAGTCATTACTGAAAATGACCACATTGTTAAGATAGGCATCTGCGTATGTAGAATGGGAATGCATGATCTGTTCTATTATTTGCTGAAAGGTCCGCAGTTCACCAAGGGAGTGCTGTAAATTTAAACAAACCATCCGGAGTGGTGAACACGGTCTTCTCACAACTAGACTCTTCCAAGAGGACTTGCCAATAACCCTTTGTGAGGTCAAGGGTGGAGATATATGAAGCCTGCACGAGCTTTTCCAACAGCTCATCAACACGCAGCATCAGGTACACATTAAACTTGGAAATCTTATTCAAACAACTAAAGTCAATACAACACTGAACCAAACCGTCAGACTTTGAGACAAATACAGTTCACTTTTACTTGGCCAAATAACGCCTAATTGGAGAATCTGTTGGACTTCCTCGTGTATCACTTTCCTTGTTGCCTCTGGTAGGCGATATTGAGGCACCTGTACTTTAACATCTGGCTGAGTAACAATCTTGTGTTCTACAATCGTCATCCAGCCAAGCGTTGCTGAAAAGACATCCGCTTTCTTGGGTGTCAGTTAAATCACCCCCAATAGCGACTTCAGTCTGGGGGACTGCTGCGGCTGTGACCAGGAATTTGTGACATTCATGCCACTCCTTTAAAAGATGCAAAATTTGTACAGGTTTCCTCCACCCGGGAATTCTGACTTTATAATTCACTGAGACATACACTGTTCTATCACTGCCGGCCCTTGCCTGAAATGTATGTGGATCAGATGGGATCAACACCAGCACGCAATCCCTTTTCTTAAACCTGTGGAGTTTACTTTTCTTGTCCTAATTATGTTTTTGTACCTCCTGCTGATGTTCCACAGCAATAGAGGACAATCTTGAAATCTGCTCTTGCAGAAAAATGACTCGGTCAACAAATCCCCCCCTCAAAGGGTGTCTTGCGAGTTCCTGTACATTCATCCTGAAAAATGTCCTGCACGGTCACGATCTTTTAATTTCTCACCTTAGCATCATGACTTGCGCATTAATGGGATGTTAACAGCTTATGGTTAACAAAAGCAGCTTATTCTCACCAGAGGCCCTTATCACAATATGAATGCAGTAACGTGATCGGATTACATATGGAGAACTGGGCACTGCTACAAATTGCCATTTTATTTTGGCAAAAATATTTTAAGTTTTATATATGTACGCTTGGATGGAGCGCCCCCTCAGTCAGCTAATGGCTTCCAGCACGGCAAGCATTATAGAGTGAAGCTTGGCAAAGATATTCATGTCATGAGAAGTGACAACAGGTAAGCTATATAAACTGACAAAAAAAAAAGTTTTTCAGTTAAAAGGGAACTAAAATAGAATCTGTATGTCAAATTCAACACTTTTGTGGTTTAATATGTTCATCACATTAATGCACATTGTAACAACGACTTGGTGATATAAATTATTTTATGCAGGATATGTCATTTAGCTGGTCTGGCTACATTTCTCTGTTTGATCAAAGGTGTTGTCATTTCCCAGTTCATCAGAAATGTCACGTATGTGTGGGTCAGAGTTTCCTCAAATATATGCAAGCTGTCACATCAAGTTTTCTGTTTATTCTGGTTCTTCTGTGGTGGCAATCTATGCCACCACCACCTGATCGAGGCACCATGCAGCACCCTGTGTTGATATACTGAAGGTGGGGGTCTCAGCTGTCCACAAGATCAACATCATCAATTACTATCATATGAAGCCTGAAAACAAAGAGGACTGATTTACAAACATTTATGTTAGGTAGAATGCACAGTGGAGGCTGGGTAGTCTTTTTGGCCTTGGAACCCCTGCAGATTGAATTTTCTTCTCCAGCCAAACTGTTGATATTTTGTTTTGGTCCTCGCAGCCATCTAACCTTACCTTTATGCTTTTGTTACTTATTCTTTAATTTTATGCCTAATCGTATTTGGATTTCATTCATTCTTTTGTCATCTTGTAAAACACTTTGAGCTACATTGCTTGTATGAAAATGTGCTATAGAAATAAATGCTGCTGCTGCTGCTGCTGTTGTTGTTGTTGTTGTTGTTGGCATTTGCATGGGAATTTCAGTAGGCACATTTTGAGCCTCATTTTGTGAATATGCAAGCTTTAGGTCAGAAATAATATAGGTAAGATCTTAGGAAAGACCTGTTAAAAACAAGTTTGCCCTAGCCAGGGACTGAAGTGAAAACACAAACTCGGTGGTAAATACACAACAAACCTCAAATGTTCCAAGAGGTGTGTCAAGGAAGCAAAAGACCATAATAAATTCAGGCTAACAAAGAAGTCTAGTGTCTCTGGATTTCGATCCATTCAGAGGCCATGGTGGATCAGAGCCCAAGCCAGACCAGAAACCAATCATCATACTAAGGCAAAAAGTCACCTGGTAGTGTAAGCACATTTGATGTTTAAACACCCAAGAAGACAAACTGCTACGTTTCCATATTGTATTGGCAAAATGTTGGCACGTTCATTTGCTAGTTTTTGAGTATATTTAGGAAATGTTAGTTAATCAATAAATCACGGATGCTATGTCTCTGCAATCCAACAGATGGCGCACCACAAACATTAGCACTGCTTTTATGAATCCTATTCCAAATGATATTGTATTGTGTTGTATTGTAAGCTACCAAGTAGTGTGGTAGACAGTAAGACTTTAGGGACTTTCAAAACTCAACTTGATGTTTTTTTGGAAGAGATAAGTGGATAGAACTTGTGAACTTTGTTGGGCTGAATTGCCTATTATCGTCTAGAGTGTTCTGATGTTCTAATGTAACAGAGACATGGCAACCATACAGACACACTACACTGGAAACATTAATGCTAATTTCTTTTTATTATTTCACCCTGCTATAAACAGGCAGTTGGAGTTTTCACATTATTCTCACATTTTTTCATGGGTTTTCATTGTGTTTTTGGCTTCGATTCATATCTGAAAGACATGTATCTTAAATGAATTGGCAACCCTAACTTGACCTGAATGTATGTGTCCCTGTCTGTATTGTGTCTGTGTCCTGAGATGGGCTGGCGCCCCACCCTCATTTGGTTTCCATTTTGCATTCATTGCTGTCTTTATTAGCATAATCAGAGTTGGAAGATGAGTTACTGAATAAAAGAATAAATGCAACAGACTGGTGTTCCATCCAGGGCTGGGTCCTGCCATCCATCCAATGCTATTGGACAGACTGCCCTTACTATTCTAACAAAACAAATAGAGTCTGAAAATGAGCGAACACAGAAATAGCCAAGCAGTAAGAATGTGTGAAACTGTCAGTCTGTGCTAAAGACTGTTTATCTACCTGTGTTTGGGTCACTAAGTCATAAGCTGGCCATCCACTCTGATAATAAGTTAGCAAGCGACTTCAGTTTGAGAAAACTGAAGGCTATAAAGCAGTACGTTAAAATAATAAGTGGATGTCTTGATCACCTTCCAGGTTTGTCATCTTAGCTATAAGATGTTAAAACTATATTTGATATGTGCTGTTAAGGTGCAATTCATCAGTAGGTGCAATTCTTTCCCTGGCACTCTCGGACCCCAAGTTAAAACACTTGATGTCTTCCATTGTAGACTGAAAGACTTTGATGCTTCAAAGAAAGTGTGGGGAAACAGCCAGGATGGTGTGGTGTCTGGTCAGCCATCTTCACGAGTGATGGATGAGAGAGAGAGGATGACCATGAGTGGCGGCTATATCCGAAGGTAAACACAATTTGTACTGGGAAGTTCTTATCCCATTAACTCAGTGCCTGACACAGAAAGCAGGCGTTCAAGGTTTACAAGGGAATTTCTCTTACATATGAGCATCCACCCTGTTTCTAAGAGTTTTTTTAACAGTTAATGTAAAATGCCAGTGTCTTCTCGAGTGGGGGTACTGATCCACGTTGTGAAAGCTGTGAAGATGCATAGTCACACGGATTAGATCAACAAGAGCAAGTGCATTACAGATTAGTGAACTAAACTGACATTCCTTGACATTTTGCTTTGCAGAGTGACCAATGATGATCGTGAAAATGAAATGGATGAGAACTTGGAGCAAGTTGGCAGTATTATAGGAAACTTGCGTAGCATGGCACTGGACATGAGCAATGAAATCGATACACAGAATGTGCAGATTGATCGCATTATGGAGAAGGTGAGGCTCTGTTGTGGAATCTACCACCACTTATAGGGGGCTGGCGGGAGTGCTAACTAGTAAGGACAATTCATCCCCATGCTTGGGTATTATGATTTCAGTTCTTAAATATTATAACATTTTGATGCCTCAATCTTCCCATACACAGATTGGGATGAAAGTGAAATAGTATGACACATATTTTAATGGCAATTCAATGAAAAGATAGGAAGTGTATGATGGCGACCTTTATGCCATTGTGATAAATATGAGGTGTGAACGCTGGCCCGGACACACACAGATGGACATCGTTGTTACTCCCAACACCCTGTTTATTTACAAGTCAATATTTACAGTTTTTCGTGCACTCACACACCCCAGTGCCTCCAGCACCGATTCCCCCAATGTCCAGGCCACACTCTTCCAGTGCCTTTCTCCTGACCGCCTCTAGTCCTCCCTCCAGCTCTGTCCTCTTCCACCCGACTTCTGCCAATGACTAGAGGGAGGCGGCCCCTTAAATGGGAACCCGGATGGGCTCCAGCTGCTTCCCAGCATTCATTTATAGCCACACCCCAGTGTGGCGGAAGTGCCGGCTGCGCACCCGGAAGCCGTCCGGGTGTACCCTGTCGTCTTCCCGGGATATTTAGGCACTGGGGCGCCGCCTGGCGGTGGCCACGGGTCCCTACAGGGCTGGGCTTCCAAGCCCTTCACCCGAGGCCCCCAACATAACCAGGGCGGACGACCCCTCGCGGTCTGGAGGAGGCTCAAGTCCTCCTCCGGTCCTCCTGGGCGTCCCGGCCGGGGACCACAGAGGGTATTCAAAAAGTAAAGGTATTTGAAAATGACATGGTAACCTCAATGGATAGAAGTTGATGTAACATAACATACACTCACCTAAAGAATTATTAGGAACACCTGTTCAATTTCTCATTAATGCAATTATCTAATCAACCAATCACATGGCAGTTGCTTCAATGCATTTAGGGGTGTGGTCCTGGTCAAGACAATCTCCTGAACTCCACACTGAATGTCAGAATGGGAAAGAAAGGTGATTTAAGCAATTTTGAGTGTGGCATGGTTGTTGGTGCCAGACGGGCCGGTCTGAGTATTTCACAATCTGCTCAGTTACTGGGATTTTCATGCACAACCATTTCTAGGGTTTACAAAGAATGGTGTGAAAAGGGAAAAACATCCAGTATGCGGCAGTCCTGTGGGTGAAAATGCCTTGTTGATGCTAGAGGTCAGAGGAGAATAGGCCGACTGATTCAAGCTGATACTGTAGAAGAGCAACTTTGACACGCACAACCTTGAGGCGGATGGGCTACAACAGCAGAAGACCCCACCGGGTACCACTCATCTCCACTACAAATAGGAAAAAGAGGCTACAATTTGCACAAGCTCACCAAAATTGGACAGTTGAAGACTGGAAAAATGTTTCCTGGTCTGATGAGTCTCGATTTCTGTTGAGACATTCAAATGGTAGAGTCAGAATTTGGCGTAAACAGAATGAGAACATGGATCCATCATGCCTTGTTAGCACTGTGCAGGCTGCTGGTGGTGGTGTAATGGTGTGGGGGATGTTTTCTTGGCACACTTTAGGCCCCTTAGTGCCAATTGGGCATCGTTTAAATGCCACGGACTACCTGAGCATTGTTTCTGACCATGTCCATCCCTTCATGACCACCATGTACCCATCCTCTGATGGCTACTTCCAGCAGGATAATGCACCATGTCACAAAACTCGAATCATTTCAAATTGGTTTCTTGAACATGACAATGAGTTCACTGTACTAAAATGGCCCCCACAGTCACCAGATCTCAACCCAATAGAGCATCTTTGGGATGTGGTGGAACGGGAGATTCGTGCCCTGGATGTGCATCCCACAAATCTCCATCAACTGCAAGATGCTATCCTATCAATATGGGCCAACATTTCTAAAGAATGCTTTCAGCACCTTGTTGAATCAATGCCACGTAGAATTAAGGCAGTTCTGAAGGCGAAAGGGGGTCAAACACCGTATTAGTATGGTGTTCTTTATCCTTTAGGTGAGTGTATATGCAATGGCTTATGGGTAGTTTGAACGTGCAGAGCGTGGCAGTCTGCCATTAGTCTAGTTGAAACCAAGGTCAAATGAACAGGGACACTCAACTACGGGATTGCACCATCGTTGAACAACATGCCGTAGTGAGATTTCTTTGGGCAGAGTGGCTGCAGATCTGTTTCTCACAGGCACCTCAAATTATATCTTGATTGTTCTCTTGGAGTTTACTTCTTTTGAATTCAAATGTCACTCTAACACATCAAGTGTTGTTAGGTTCCATCTTCTTTTAGACTCTTCCAAATTCTCTCTTAACCCTTTGAAAATGATTGTACCTGCTTAACAATTTGGTTACAAAGTTACTGAGTACGCTGAGTTGGAAGTCTCCAGAACATTTAATACTTGGGCATGGGTGTAATAGACTCTATGGCTGTGCCCACTTTAGAACTCTGCACTGCCAGATTTGATGACATTTTTATAAAAACTCGAAATATACAGTATGCCGATCTGTTAGAGACATCCTAAACAGATTGTAACATTCATATATTTCACTTGTGCATCTTCTTACATCTGCGGTGGGCTGGCACCCTGCCCGGGGCTTGTTTCCTGCCTTGCGCCCTGTGTTGGCTGGGATTGACTCTAGCAGACCCCCATGACCCTGTAGTTAGGATATTGCGGGTTGGATAATGGATGCATGGATCTTTCTTACATCTTGTTTTTTCTATTAATGAATTTTGATCCTCTGTCTGGTTTTCCAGAATGGGATAAGAAATGGGAGGAGGGTTGGGTAAAGCTGGTGAAGGTGAGCATCTTTTCAACATGTTATCATTGATTTATTTCAGTGTACTTCTTGTTTCAATAGTTATTAAAAATGATAAAAATCATTTAGCTCAAGAATTAGATTTTTTTTAAAAGAGTTTGGATGCCTTCTGACACCCAACTTGATCTTTAATAAGATGGTGTCCGTGACATCACACGTGCACAGCCTTCATGACCAGCAATTTTATTTCTCTATAAATATCATGACTTTGACACTACGATATTTTTTTCTTGAATGTTTTCATTTTGAGGAACAGTACATCTTCAGCCATTCTTGGCCGTTCTTGGAAGTTTTCCATCACTCTAACTAGCATGTCGGGTGAAATTCCTTCAATTTCTTTTTGAATAGACTCCTTTAGTTGGTCAAAGGACTGAGGATGATGTTTGAAAACCTCCTGTTGCCCTTACTCTTTGAGCCCAAAGCAAAATCGTTTTCCGGTCTGGAACACTTTCATTAGCACGTAAACCAAACCGCGTGCGAAACACCCTCTGCATTGCAGCTACAGATTCACCATTTTTGGAAAAAGCCTCCACTACAAAGCCTCGATGCTCACCCGACCACGCACGGAATGGTGACGACTGAAATCTTTATTATGTACCATACCTTATGGAACAAACCGCACCCCTCTACCTGCTTTGGAGACCCCACAGTGATTTTTTGAAATGTGGGAGTTATTTCTGCTGCACCCTGTATATAACAAAAGTCTTAACCTACAATTCACAACAAAAAAAAAATTGGACTTGAGCGTTAGTAGGATTTGTACACTGTGAACCAAGTTACCCAAACTACTCTAGAACATTTAAATAATTATTTACCGCTCTGATGCTGAACTTTCTGATCATAAAATGGGTCATTACGATAGCAATTGACAAGAAGAATTCATAATTAATTGTAAAATTATGGTCTTTGAGGGTTCCTTTTCTTGCACAATTTGACTCAAAAATTAATCAGCACATCATCATCTCATAACAGGCTTAAGTTTCAAGGTTTGTATTTTTCTGTGTAACCATTTTAGCTCTAGACTGTCATCAAGAAACTGTGACACACAGACGCACACACACACATGAGATTCGTCAAAAACCGGAGATCTACATTTTTGACGAATCTAAAGTTTTCACTCTTCCCCCCATAGGCGATAGGTTATGGTGGATGGGCCACTCATAGCATTAATAAATACACTAGTGCTGTGAGATGTGACTTTTATATAGTCACACCGGTGATGACATCATCACACCGTCCTAGTGCATTGTGGGATTATGAGCAGCACAAAATCCTCAAAATGGTGGCATTTGTTGGAGGCATTGAGAATAACATTAAAAAACTATAAACTTTTCCAAATGAAAACCAGATATGTGCTCTGGGTCAGAAAATCCCAAAAATAATGTGTAAGTAATTTTTAAAAATTCAGGAATGCTCAATAAAAAGTAAATGTAAACATAAATTACAACGGCATGGAATCAGGTGCTGGAAATGATTAATGTAATTTTCTCATGCCAGCTTTTTTGCTTCTAGTGATGTGACATCATTTCTGTTGTGAATTCCATTCTTGATAAAAACAAATTTTCTGGCACCACAGGTTTTGTTTGTACTATTTTCCACATTTTAGAACAAAAAGATTTAAAATATTACATTTTTGTTATGAAGCACAAGAAAAGTTGGTTATTGCTTTTTTAAAAATGTATTGCTATGCATTTGTTTTAGTTACAGGGTAGCCATTTTCTCCACAAATGCTGCCTTGGCTTGTTAGATGACGGCTCCTGGAAGTCACAAGAGTGATGTCATTGACAATATTGCTTATAAGCTAGTGATGCAGTACATTCATATCTCAGGTCTCACAAATTCTTATTGATGATTTAAAGAGCTTCAGGTTACAGATTCAAGGCAACAAACTTAAGACTGAGTTTTATGGACAAGGAACATCACCCACAATACACAACCGTGATGAAGCAGAGAAGTCTGTTTAGGGGTAGGCTGCTATCACAGAACTGCCATACAGAGAGATGCAAAAGAGCGAGAACCATTAGACTCTTTAACTGTTCCCAACAGGGCCAGGGTGGCCGAGTTCTGGTCCTGACGCTCCTTCTCTGCTCTTGTAGGATTATTTATAAGCTATATTAGCTGTGCACTACATCTGATTATCTCATTACTTAGTCATCTCGGTATAACCTTTTTCATAATGTGTCATTTTAGACATGTTACCCTATTTGTACAAGCCATGTCACTTTATTTTATTTTAATATTATGTCACTTGGGGCGGCGCAAGGCGCAGTGGTAGCGCTGCTGCCTCGCAGTTAGGAGACCCGGGTTCGCTTCCGGGTCCTCCCTGCGTGGAGTTTGCATGTTCTCCCCGTGTCTGTGTGGGTTTCCTCCGGGCGCTCCGGTTTCCTCCCACAGTCCAAAGACATGCCGGTTAGGTGGATTGGTGATTCTAAATTGGCCTTGGTGTGTTTGTGTGTGTCCTGTGGTGGGTTGGCACCCTGCCCAGGATTGGTTCCTGCCTTGTGCCCTGTGTTGGCTGGGATTGGCTCCAGCAGACCCCCGTGACCCTGTGTTCGGATTCAGCAGGTTGGAAAATTGATGGATTATGTCACTTTAGCATCTTTCACTTTAATATTATGTGCCATCTGGTTAGTATTATTTGCACTGGTGTTATTGTATGCACCATCTATCTATATTACCTGATTGGACTGGAAGATTCCAACCCAAGTGTACTGAGATTGCATTTGACAGCCCGTACTTACTTAATGTTATCGGTATAATGTGCACTTAATGTTTGTATCCAACTTGGTATAATTCTTGGTTACTGGTGCTTAAATTGGATCAATAAAGTATCTATCTATCTAACTCCAACTTTAATTACATTTTGGGTTATTCTGTTAGGATTCATTTTCTTGTTTTGGCTACTTTTCATTTTTGCAGTATCTCCTGACTTGTCATTATTCTGCTCTTGTGGCCAGCCATTTTCTATCCCTTTGTTAGAACAATTTCTAGGGGTGTGTGTGTCCACATATTGACATGTCATGTTATGACAGTTATTTTATTAAAAAGCAAGCTTCATTTCAGGACACTGTAGACCATGCGTGTTTAACACTCTTAAATATCCTAATTCTACATTCACAGTATTAGAAAAATAAATTTTATGGACAGATCCAAATGGATACATTTCACGTGTATACATGTGTACCCACTGCCAAGGTAGAGCAGCCCAATAAAATAAAGCAAATAAAAGAGGTGAACAAAATGGCAAAACACAATACAAAAAAATCAAAGGAAAATCATTCCACACCACCTAAAGATGAAGTGAATGTGACAATGAGTGAAAATCTTACTGAGGTTAAAGCAAGCAGTAATGTCCTTAGTTAATATTTATTCATTTTTTGTTTCAGGCAGCTGTCAACAACAGCCGCATCAGTGAGGCAAATCAGAGGGCCAATAAGCTGATATCCAGGTAGAGCTGCAAGACTTCCCAGACTGGACACCTGCCTTAGGGCCTGCAGGGTCTACAGCTCAGAGTTCTCTGCTGTTTGAATATTTTGGTGAAAGTGCCCTTATGACCAATTTAAGTGCCCTTCTATATATGGGATTCCTCCCTACCACAATAGGTGAAGGCAGTCACGTGAATGACCTGGTTGGTACAGCATCAGTTCTACTCAAGAAATGATCAGCACTCATGTGGATGGCCAATATGTCTGCCCTAACAAGATTTACCACCATAGCCCTGGACTACTGAGCGCACCATGCTGTGTGAGCAGGCTGCTTAACTGGCAAGTTCAAAGTGGGCAGAGCTGTAATTTAAAATTGTCATCTTATTGACATGAAGATCTGATGGAATGAGTAAAACTCACAAGAACAAGAAGTGGAGAATGACTAGGATGACAAGTGGAAATATTTGTCCTTTCACTCATGTGCACCCATAAGCACCCACTGAAGAAGACATGCCCTTCACATATACTCAGAATCCCACACATATCTATGGCCATCACCACCACCAACTACACAGCCTCAAGAACCTTCTCTTCCCACAAAAAACAGTGAGTGTGAAGATACTGTATATGAAACCCTGCTTTCCTGGTCTTACATTTGTTTTTCAGTTCTGTAAGTTTCCTCTGTTTACATGTGGGTGTCTTACCACTTAGTGATTCAGGATTTAAAAGTACTGTTAGATTCCTTCTTCAACCCAGGCCTTATTTCCAGTGTCTGTAATAGTCAGCACATCACATTGCTGTCTGGTATGCCTTGTAAATTTAATATTTAATAAAGATGTGGCAATATGAAATACTACAGTGGAGATTCATTTAATTCATAATAACCTTTTTTGTCATGACATAAGGAACTTTAGTGATCCTACAGCATATAATTAAAGTGAAGTGGTTTATTGTCATACCATCCATAAACAGTATTTCAGCATGCAGTGCTATGATATAACACTCCTCAGGAATGCAACATATACATAAAAACAGGACAAGCAGAGAACTGTACTATTCTATACTATGAATGAATAAATAAATAAATAAGATAAATGGATAGTAATAAATTGAAATTGATAGCAATAAATAAATAATACCAACTAATCATAAAACAACAGTTGTAACAAATGTACTGCATATAAATAAACTACTAGAAGGAAGTCTGAGTGGAAAGGGGGCAGCACAAAGTTTAAAGTCTGAACATCCAAGAGGCGTAGAAGCTGAAATGGTTCAGAGGCTGTGGTACCTTATGCCAGATAGGAATGGAACAAAAAGATCGTGGGAAGGTTGAAGTGAACCTCCACAAAATTTCATGCCTTGCAGATGCATCACTTAATAACGATGTCTTCTTTTGGGGAGGTGGGTGTAGAGAGGTCCTAATGATCTTTTCTGCAGTGTGTACAATAAAGTTGCAGGACCTTGAGGCCAGAGACACTGTAATTCGCAAACAAGATGGTGATGCTGATAGTCAGAACCTGAAGAATGTGGTGAGAATGGGGAGATCTACAGTACATATAGAGATACTGCTGCGCCTATTTGGCTATGGAGGTGGTGTTAATTGACCAGATAAGGTCAACTGCCAAGTACACACAAAGGAATTTGGTGCTCCTGACTAATCACACCACAGAACTCTCGATGTGCAGTGGGGTGTGAACAGCATTGGCCTTTCAGAAATCAATAATCATCTTGTTAATGTTGCCCACATTAACACAGATTTTTGTGCTTCCACCAGTCTTCAGAACTCAATTCTTTAAAATGACTCGTTCCAACTGCTGAAGAGGCCCTCCCACCATTGTGTCATCAGTAAACTTATTGATGGTGTTAAGAGATACGCAGCCATACAATTATGGGCTAGCAAAGTAAACAGAAGTGTACACATTCCAGGGGGGCTCAAGTGCTCACAGTTTTGGAGCTGGTGATGGTGTTTCCAAAGCAGACTGTCCAGGATCCAATTGCATAGGGAAATGTTACAGCCTAGCAGAATCAGCTTTCTTATGAGCTTCTCAGGGATGATGAATTGAATGGTGAAGTTAAGTCCCTGAACAGCATTCTAACATAAGTATATATTTTATACAGAAGGGACAGGACCAGATGAAGAGTAGATTATACTGCATCATCAGCTGGATGATGATATACCACATATCTTATGGTATTTTTAAAATATTTAAACAAAAATGAGTGCGAATTAAGATACATATTAAGACAGGATGTAATGCAATAGGTGACATGATGTTTAATGTTGCTGCCACACAGCTCCTGGCATGGTTACTGTGTGAACTTTGCTTTTTCTTTTAAATTTTTAAACAATTATTGAGTTAGAGTGCAAATTTGCACATTTCACATTTTTTGTCAGCATCTTTATAGCTGGGAGGAACTAAAGTTTAGTGTTTAGAAAAATGAGCACTTTAATCCTCCCTGTGTCATGTTAGGCTACCATTTAGGATGGCATTAAATCTAAAGGTAACAACTTCCATCTTAAAATTTAAAAAAACAAGTGTACACACATCCGAGTGGCAGCCTTTCCAGCAGCTCCGTATATGACTTTATCTTTTTACCTTTTTATCTTTATTTATCTCTATTTCTCTATTTCACTGATCACTTCTACCACTTTCTTTTATGTGGAATTGCTCCCACTTTTACACTTTTACTATTTTACTATTTGACATGGATTTTACACTCCGAGAATCGCCTATTCAAGTAGTCAGCTTAAAGCACTGAGAAGAAATGCTTATGCCGGTGTGGTTCCTTATTTACCTGACGAGGTAAGAAGACGATATCGGGCAGCCGAGCGCGCAAAGATAAAAATAAGATTAAATCGAGACAACTTGAGAGAAAATGGCGTTATAAACCGTCGGTGCCTTCTGTGATCCTGGGAAATGTAAACTCACTACCAAATAAGATCGACGAACTGGCTGTGCTGGTGAAAATGTCAGAACCTACAGAGAATGCAGCTTGCTGTGTTTTAGTGAAACGTGGCTAACGCCTATCATCCCAGATGCTAACGTGGAGCTACCCGGTTTAGCACAGTTAGAGCGGACAGAGACGCAAGTACCTGTGGAAAGAAGAAAGGAGGAGGACTCGCTCTCTATGTCAATACAAAGTGGTGCAACTCAGGACATGTAAACGTTAAAATCTCCACTTGCTGCAGGGACATCGAACTGTTGGCCGTAAGTCTGCGCCCTATTACTTGCCCAGAGAGTTTGGACACGTGATTGCTGTTATTGTTTACATCCCCTCAAGCGAACGCGAGATGGCGAGTGACATCATCCATTCCGCAGTTGCTAAGTTACAAACGCAGCACCCTGAGGCACTTGTGCTAATCGCTGGAGACTTTAACCATGTAACGCTGGACAAAACATTACCTGCCTTCTCCCAGTATGTGGATTGTAACACTCGGGGAAACAGGACTATTGACCTACTATATGCAAACGTTAAAGACGCATACAGCGCCACCCCACTGCCTGCGCTTGGGAAAGCAGATCATAACCTGGTTCTGCTTCAGCCTCAATACAAACCAAGAGTGAGGGCGCTACCTACAACCACACGCTCATTCAGGAAGTGGTCCCTGAGGCAGAGCAGGCTCTGAGAGACTGCTTTGGAACTACAGACTGGGATATATTGCTGGGTCACATAGTGAGAACATTGAAGAGGCTGTTGAATGCACAACTGATTACATCAACTTCTGTATGGACATTGTAGTTCCAGTAAGAACAGTATGCTGCTATGCTAACAACAAGCCATGGATTACAAGTGACATCAAGGGCCTTTTGAACCAGAAGAAAAGGGCTTTTAAAGGTGGTGATAAGCATGAGCTGAAGTGCGTGCAGAAGGAACTCGAGTCCAGCTCAGGGCGCGAAAGAGCAGTACAGGAGAAAGCTGGAGCAGAAGTTGCAGAACAACAGCATGAAGGAAGTGTGGGATGGGATGAAGATTATCACTGGCTGCAGCTCAAGCGGGTGCCGCCATCGAGACAGACGTGGAGAGAGCAAACCAAATGAACAACTTCTTTAATAGGTTTGATCACAGTAACCCACTCTCACCTCGAGTACTGCATCCTCCAACCATCCTTCTGCTGATACCAGCATAGGTGAGACATCCCCACCCACAATTACAGCAGCCCAGGTGAGCAGAGAGCTGAAAAGACTTTGTGCCAGCAAAGCAGCGGGTCCAGATGGTGTATCGCCACGACTGCTGAAGGCCTGTGCGTTGGAACTGGGGAGTCCTCTACAGCGCATCTTCAACCTGAGCCTGGAACAGGGAGAGTCCCAAGGCTTTGGAAAACATCTTGTATCACTCCTGTCCCAAAGGTATCACGTCCTAGTGAGCTGAATGACTTCCGGCCTGTTGCTCTGACGTCACATCTGATGAAGACCATGGAGCGGCTGCTGCTTCACCACCTGAGGCCACAGGTCCGCCACGCCCTCGACCCTCTGCAGTTCGCATACCAGGAGAAGGTGGGAGCGGAGGATGCCATCATCTATATGCTTCATCGATCCCTCTCCCACCTGGACAGAGGCAGTGGTGCTGTAAGAATTATGTTTTGGACTTCTCTAGCGCCTTCAACACCATCCAACCTCTGCTCCTTAGAGACAAGCTGACTGAGATGGGAGTAGATTCACACCTGGTGGCATGGATTGTGGACTATCTTACAGACAGACCTCAATATGTGCGTCTTGGGAACTGCAGGTCTGACATTGTGTGCAGCAATACAGGGGCGCCGCAGGGGACTGTACTTTCTCCGGTCCTGTTCAATCTATATACATCAGACTTCCAATATGACTCGAGTCCTGCCACGTGCAAAAGTTCGCTGATGACACTGCTATTGTGGGCTGCATCAGGAGTGGGCAGGAGGAGGAGTACAGAAAGTTAATCAAAGACTTTGTTAAATGGTGCGACTCAAACCACTTACACCTTAACACCAGCAAGACCAAGGAGCTGGTGGTGGATTTTAGGAGGCCCAGGCCCCTCATGGACCCTGTGATCATCAGAGGTGACTGTGTGCAGAGGGTGCAGACCTATAAATATCTGGGAGTGCAGCTGGATGACAAATTGGACTGGACTGCCAATACTGATGCTCTATGTAAGAAAGGTCAGAGCAGACTATACTTTCTGAGAAGGTTGGCATCCTTCAACATCTGCAGTAAGATGCTGCAGATGTTCTACCAGACGGTTGTGGCGAGTGCCCTCTTCTACGCGTGGTGTGCTGGGGTGGCAGCATAAAGATGAAAGACGCCTCACGCCTGGACAAACTTGTTAAGAAGGCAGGCTCCATTGTAGGATTAAAGTTGGACAGTTTAACATCTGTGGCAGAGCGACGGGCACTAAGCAAACTCCTGTCAATCATGAAGAATCCACTGCATCCACTTAACAGTGTCATCTCCAGGCAGAGGAGTAGCTTCAGTGACAGACTTTTGTCACTGTCCTGCTCCACTGACAGACTGAGGAGATCGTTCCTCCCCACACTATGCGACTCTTCAATTCCACCCGGGAGTAAATGCTAACATTAATTTTATTTTAATTTTTTCATTTTTATTACTATTTAATTTAATATTGTTTCTTTGTATCAGTATACTGCTGCTGGATTATGTGAATTTCCCTTGGGATTAATAAAGTATCTATCTATCTATCTAACCTATATAAGACACACTTTTGATGTCCTACTGGAACAGGGGTGGGCAAAGTCATTCCTGGAGGGCCGCAGTGGCTGCAGGTTTTTGTTCCAAGTCAGTTGCTTAATAAGAAGCACTTATTGCTCAAGTAAAACTTGTGCTTCTCTTTAGTTGTCTTGCTCATTACGATTCTGAACCCCTATTGCTTATTTTAGTCTTAAACAGCTGTTCTCTTGGTTTAATGGCTTTTTATTAGCAGTAAGATTCAAATGACAAAAGAAAGCAGCTTTTCTCCATTTAGCTTGTTACCATTTACACCTGCTTGTGTTTATCTGCACTATTGGGTTTAATTAAATACTTGGAAGAAAAGTGAAGAGAAAAAAGTGAAGGACTGACAATCACTCATTTATTTTATCCTTCAAATCATTTGGATGATATCCTTACAAAGGGGAAGAACATCTAGGATATGAGAATGGCCTGATCTGGCAGAGTTAAAGCACTAACAAGCCATGAAATTAAATTATAGGCAAGAATTGCTTTCTAATTAAGCAACTGGGTTGGAGCAAAAATCTGCAGCCTTCCAGGACTGACTTTGCCCACCCTGTACTAGAAAAAGCCAAAGAATTTGCAAAATCTTGATTAAGTTAGGAAAATGCCTTTTAGTAATGATTTGGACTATTTTGGTACATTTTTATTGATTTTTTCATTTAGTTGCTAGCTTTTCTAAATGTCTTACTAGGGCTGAACTTTGCCTAAAATCCCCGTAAGGTTTATTTTCAATTTTCTGGTCCTACATCTGCCCATTTTCTATTCATTTGGATGATGCAGCTCTCACCTTGACTATAATAAAAACCATCTTCCCACACTGTCCTATTGAAATTCCATAATAAGAAACCAGTCATTAACTTGGTTGTAAATTGAACAAGCTGACAAAAAAAAACAAAAAAACAGAATATGGATGAGTACACATATTATCTCAAAAAGGGTGACATCTCTGCTCCATTAGTTAGATTAATGTATTTGCTTGTATTCGAAACTGTAACTCTGGAGACAAGGCCCTACAAGGTAATGACACAAATCTCCTGAGAATAATGCAAGCCTTGTTACATTTAAAATCTCCTTCTTAAGAAATAAGGTTGCTTTGATTAATGGTCATGACAAACCCTCAATCTTCTCTCCTTCTCTTTCTGGTTCAAACTAACCACTGTTATTATGACTTCCACTATAATATCTGCAAGCAGGCTGACTTTGAGAGTTAGTTAGGAGAAAATATTTCAGTAATTATTTATTGCTCTGATGCTGATCTTTCTGATATAAAATAGGTCATTATGATAGTAATTGACAAGAAGAATTCATAATTAATTGCAGAATTACGGTATCTGAGGGTTCCCCTAGTAGGCCTCTTTCTCTTGCACAATTTGGCTCAAAACCTAATCAGCATATCATCATCTCATAACAGGCTTAAGTTTTGAGTTTGATATTTTTCCATCCAGCCATTTTAGTTCTAGACCACCCTCAGGCAACTGTGACACACAGACAGACAGACAGGCACACACCCATCATCGACATATCTGTATTTTTGGTAACAGGGGACTCATTGAGATCCATCAAAAAAAGGAGATAAAAATTTTTGACGAATCTAAAGTTATCAGCCCTCGTAAAAATGGTCAGTACCCAGAGATAAAAAAGAATAAGTGTCAAGGCCAACATGAGAGACAAAAATTATAGTAAAAAGGAAACGCAAAGAAGTCACTACCAAAGATCATTTAGCAAAAAGAGTCTGAAAGAAGTGATTTGAGAAAGGGTTTTGAATCCATAATTCAGATGAGGAAGTGATTATCTGGAGGGCCTTTTATTTCATCACGTCATGTCACAACCTCAGACGGTATGCCTGGAACAATGAAAACATTAACCCTAATGATGGGAACTCCAAAATGGCAGATGAAATTGTCCAAGAACTTCTTAACCTTTAAGATAACAGAATCAAGCCAGAAAAACAAAAACAAAAAAAAAAATCAGGAAAAGGAACTAATCCTAACATGCCCACAATTACAGAGCTCTCACATTGTTGTGAATTTTATGTTTCCTATATTTTAATTCATTCTAAATTATTTTGCTCAGTTTCATTGCTTAGTTATTTCTGATTATTATAAGTTTTTAGCTTTACATTTTGACATCATAGCAGTCCTATTTTGTTTATTGTTACTCTTGTGTCATGTTTTTTTTATGATTGCTGTACCCACTGCTGGTCATGTGATAAGGAAATAAATTATATTTTATGTCAATTCTTTCTGTCCGATTAGACATTTTAGTGTGCCATTCAATTTGCTCAAAGTTATGGATAATTTCTCTAAAGAGTCTGTTTTGTGTGATTTATTTACTAAAAGATACCTAGTAAAATTCTTAATCTTTGTGGTTTGTACGTTGACTTTTTTTTTGGCTAAATGTTTTTGGGGTCTGCTGACTGGCTCAGTTTTAATTTTGAGGTGTTATAAACTTTGCCTTTTTAGACTTTTTAGATCTCTTGCTCTACTCATTTTCTAAGAGAATTTCACACATTTTTTAAAAGACATTTATATTTAGTTGATGCTTGCTGGTGCATTCCTTTTTAATTGGATTATCAGATTTCACACTTTAGAAAGCACAGAATACTAAGAATAATGAAGAGTGACAAATAAGTAAATAATAAAATATGTGGTAGTGCAACTTCGGTATATTGGATGAAGAATTTTATTAGAAAACCAAAATGTACAGTAGATCCTTATCTAGTCTTGGAAGAAATTGTTCAGAACCAAAAAGATGCATTGGATAATCTGTGTGTCATCTTATGATAAAGAAGTAGACTAAGAGCCCAATGATGTCTACCATTTGCAGTGTTAAAAACTGGTTCATTGATATGAATGTTGAAAGTCAAATTCTTCTTATTATTTCGGCTGCTCCCATTAGGGGTTGCCACCGTGGATCATCTTCTTCCATATCTGTCTGTCCTCTGCATCTTGCTCTGTCACACCCATCGCCTCAATATGACATTCAGAGATTAAGCAGACTAATAAACCTTTTGTTTAGTCACCTAAAACTCAATGAGCATTTATTCAACTGCAAAATCCTTTCAGATCTGCTGCTGTTTTGTAACATCCTGCCTGTTCCCTAGAATTTACACACAAAGTGTCAAAAGTTGGAATAAGGATTAGTTCTTTTCCAGCATTTTCCGGCCTCAAGAAATGCATTCTTGCACTTTTAATTCTCAGAAGTTAACTCTGACTCAAAAGAATTATGTAGTGAATAATGAATTATCAGGAATTAAATTAGCTTTAGAAAAAGAGATGTTCCCTAGAGGGCACTCATGTACTATTCACTTTTGGCATTGACCATAAAAATATTACCCTTTAAATAGCTAAGTGTTTTAATTTATGACAGGCAAGATGGGTCTTATTTATGATCAGATTATGTTTTGTAATTTCTTTTTACTCTGGCAATAAAAACACTAAGTCAGATACTTGATTTCATCATAAAGAAAACAAGCAGGCTGAATGTGAACCTGAGTCCATTCTGTCACCAAAAAGAATGATTTGTGTCTCGCAGGTAGATTCAAACACTAATTTAGTAGAAACTGTGAAAAAATCAAGGCACTGAATTCATCTCAAAAATCTGAATCTGGCAAATGTATTATTTGTTCATTATTACATTGCATTTTTGTTGCACCTGAAGAAGTTCTGAGTTAAGATTAAAATCTATTAAGAATACTAAAGCAATAGGACAAGCTTCTCATCATCTTGGAGCAAAGCTACAAAAAAGTCATGATTGTGAAAATGAAACAAAAAGTCCACACCAGCTTAGTTTAAGTCCATACATTGCTGCAGGCTACTAAAGCTGAATTCAGACTGCAAGAAAAAATGACTTAATTCTAAGGCTAAGGATCTGCACTGGTATCCCGAAGGTTGCCGGTTCGAATCCCCATCACTGCCAAAAGAGATCCTACTTTGCTGGGCCCTTGTGCAAGGCCCTTAACCTTCAATTGCTCCAGTGGCGCTGTACAATGGCTGACCCTGCGCTCTGACCCTAAGTGGTATGCGAAAACTAACAAATTCCTAATACAAGAAATTGTATAAGGTGAAATAAAGAACAAAACAAAAAATTTTGGCTCATACCCAGCTTTTGGTTTGGCTGTTCAAAATAATATTGCATGCAATTCAAATCCAATATGATTGTGTACCAATATGTATCCTGAATTGACATAAATAATAAAAATCATTTAATCAGATAGAGGTGATATAATAAATTACAATGTGTCCTGGAGGGTGAAATTGCCATTTTAAAACTGTAGGCTGCCTCTCTTATATAAGTCTATTAATTTTTCTCTAACTATGACGAACTATAAAGGACCTTACTACATTACAAAGAAATTTACAGGGCACTTGAAGGAAATTTAATTAACTACATCTGCATTCTTTCTTTCTTTTGATCAAGAATTGTACATTGTGTCTCTTGGGACCAATAGTTTACCAATAGTTTATAACTATAACGCATATGTCTTGTTATCTAAGTAATTGATGGTAATCTTAGTTTAAAATAGTCAGGCAATTTATAACTTAATAGTTAAAGAACTGGAGACAGGAAGAAATTGTAAAGATAAATAAGAGGATCAAAGCTTCTGGGCAGAGTCAACCTACTTCAGGATAGCTAACCCTACTGTATGTGTGTAAAATCACATGGTCCAGAATGTTATGTGTATTTTTGATATAAACAATATAAACAAAGCCACCACTCTTTTGACATTTCTGCTAATTATCAATGGATACACACACACAGATTTTGATATATTTTCTTCTAGTGCTACTGTTCTATACTCTCCTTTAAGTTTCAACACTTTGTCTTTCTATCTACAGTGCTTGAAGTAGTAAAGTAAATAAATACAGGACACCTAGTGTGAAGGACTTGACATTTTTTCTCGCACAGGGCTTAGCAGACTAAAGGAAACACCCCAAGAAGAGTGAATCTTACTGTTATTCATTGGTAAGTGGTTTTAACAAAGTGTGTCTAGATTATTCTCAGGGGTCAGGGTGCGTCAGCTTTCAATCTAGGTTATATCCATGGACACTTATGAAAGTGTGTCAGTCCTTTTGTGTCTAGGTCAGCGTTTCTCAACCTTTAAGTATTTGCAGAGTTTTCATAACATTTTTAATCACACCCCCCTAATGTTTTTTTGAAACCCTAATAAAATGTATTCCTATTTTTTTTTTCTGCCGATACACTGCTGCACTTTTGATTATACCTACTTGACTTTTATCGACATTTATCTAATTCTATATTTATTTTTCTAGTATCAGAATGTAGTTTAAGTTGATTTGTTTTGGTTTCAATAGATGTATTTTCATACTTTCGATTCTTATTTCCTTTTTTTCACATCTTCACACACCTTTTTTTGTTACTTCCCCTAGGGAGGCACATCCCACAGGTTGAGAACCGCCAGTCTAGGTTATACTGAAGGACATTACATATACCCTACAAATAAGGCTACTAAAGACATTTATGTGTCTAGGTTATTCTTGGAGATCGAGCTGTGACAGTCTTAGGGTTAGGTTATATTCGGGAACATAGTGAAGATGCGTTAGCCTCTGTGTGTCTAGGTTATTCTCGAGACCAAGGTAGCCTTAAGTCTAGGTTATATACAATGACACAGATGTGTTGTTCACACAGTAGCCAGTCTTTATGTAAAGTTCTGAAGGGTGATAAGCTGTGCAAGCATCACTCATAATCAGTGCTTGTGTTCATAGTGAGTGTGTGTGTGAAGTTTAGGATCAGAGAGAAGGCCAACTGAAACATGAAGCAGATGAGTTCCACTCATCCAAGAATAACACAAATAAATACCAGTCAGATTTACAGTGCAGGACATGCAGATTTGCCAGCTCACAATGGAGTGGATTCATCACAGCCGATCTTAATGTAGAAATGTGTGAACACAACAAGACAGCCAGCTGGCAAGGCCATCTCAAAATAAATCATACATTTGAGAACACATGTATCATTTGGGCTGTATTGGAAAGCTTTCTTTCATTTGTGCATTTAACATTTCTTCTCAAAAGATTAAGACTGCTTCTTTGCCACAGTGAAAAAGAAATTACTATTTAACAGCATTGTAAACAAGTGTTTCAAAGGGAAGCTTTCTATTTAACCTGCCAGCCTAACAGGTAGATTTTAGTGTTTACGACAATATCATCATAATCTTACAATTTGCCCCCATAAATATATAATTTAAATTTTGGCTTTTCAAATAAAATTACTAGCCTAACATAATCAAAAAATTCAATGAAATTGAAGTGTAATTGCTATTTTCAAACATTTAATGATAACTTCACTTTACTGTATCCTAGTCTAACTATGTAAAAAACGCAATATCACCCCTAAATCACCATGCAGGGAGAGGCCAGTATGACAGATAAGAATTTGAAAAGTGAGATCAGTCAAATCACAGGTAATGGTGAACAACAGATGATACTTGTAGAGTTTTAATGTAAGTCTATTTGAGAGATGCTTATAATTTAAATTAAATCAGCCTTTAGTGATGCATTTAAGGCATAGAGTTGCAGTCCTGTTGGCCTGTTAATCCTTTAATTTTATTTTGACACATTTGTGTCTACACATGACATGTTTTGGAGTCACAAGCATAGTAAAAGTGTGTTAAGGCTTTCAGAAATAGCCATAAAGCAGGCCAGGCCAGAAGAGGTTTGCCCCAATCCAACTAGTCCCACAACTACTCTCTGCTGGCTTATTCTTGACTTATTCTTTTTTATCTCTGGGTACTGACCAATGGGAATACTGAACTACTGTTTTGTTGTGTGGTGGTTGCGGTATAAAACACTGCACTAGTGCATGCTCCCCAACCTGACCTGACCTGTAAGGACAAACCAAAATGATAAATCTTTATAAATGAATATATTTATTGACAAAATTAGAAAAATCATTAAAAGGGCTCATAAAAGCGCAAAAAGGGAGTTGCCTAAAAGGTAACCAAGTCACAATTCACAATCCAATAGAATAATCCAAAGACCAGCGCCAAAATAATCAAAAAAACTCAATTTTCAAATGAAAAATACTTACAAACTCTAAACAACTTTAATGTACTACTTCCTGGATGTGGAGTGGTGATGTCAGGGTAGCCCCAACTCTTTGGTTACCACCCACAGAATACAAGGAAAACACTTACATTTAAAGTGACATTACACAATTTCAGAATAAGAAACAAAACCAACAGCAATCACATGGAAAATAATCAAGTGAATTTAACTAAAACATAATATGCACATGAAGTTAAGCAACTGCATAACAATGCCAGTTTAACAATTAATCAGAATCAGAATTATTATGTAGCCTATGATTTTTGGAGCACCTCCCCAAATATTTATGACAAGTCAGCACCCTAAGCTGTCCTTGAGGATTCAGCTGCGTGTTTTAAGTCCCTATTACATTCTTTTTGCTTCTGCTCAAATGTGATAGTATGTCTTGTTACAGAGATGAGGGTGATTGAGTTTGTCACACAATCTATTCAGTCCAGCCTCAACGTTTCTTACTGTACCTACCCACCTTTCCTACTTACCTACCTAGAGTTCATATTTTTGCTGTTTTACTTCACGGGACACCCACACACAAAACATATATCACATCAATATTAGCAAATAGGCTTTATAAAAATTAACATTCAGTTAATTATAAATGTGGCACTAATACATGAACAGTACTTTGCCAGGCGAGTTCATGCTCCTGTAACTCTATATAATAAAACATGCACTAGCTATGATCTGACGCTACACAATTATAATTACCCCCTCATAAAAATCTTGACAAAGAAGCACAAGGCACCTAAACGTCAGGTAGCAGATGCTGTTTATCCTCTGTCTTAATGCTTTACTATAAAAAGCCTTCAGAAATAAGAACATAAACTTTGTTCATATCAGAGCAGCCAATTTAAGCCATCAAGCTCACCTGGTTATCATATATCCTATTAATAACACAAATACTGTTCCAGCGTTTCCTCCACATTTTTTTTTTTTAACTGTAAGTGTCTCAACTCCTGTTATGTTAGTCCTTACTGTTTTTCTGATTCTAGTGTTCCTTCATGTGAAGATCACAATGCTGCTGGCATTCACTTCTGCTCTCTGCTGCCCTGTTTCAGGAAAAGAAAAAAGCTGATGTGAGAAAACGAATGGAAGTATGTATGTAGGAAAAGCAGAAGGCTTTCAGATCAAGAGTAAATTTATTCTGGTCACCTGGACAACAACTTCTCATTCAAAAAACGTTTTGCTGCTAATCTAAGGGGTTTACTCGGTTCTTGTTGGAAATGTCTTCTTCTTGACTATTTAAGGTGTTAATGATCAGTCAAGTCCATGATCAGGCTCGTAATTGATTAATCACATAATGGATGAAACATATTTGTAATGGAATACCTGGAACAGCCCAGAGATGGTGCTTTTGTAAACTGGGAACATATGCTGTCTTAATCCACCTCCTTTATTTAGTGATGGCTGTTCTTTCTTCACTTAAATTGTGCCTATCCAAAAAATATTTTTTTATAAAAAACAGCAAAAAAAGAAGCAAGGCAGTTACTGAGACACTCAAAAGCATGGGGAAAGGGAACTTTTGAATTGGAGGGAACATCACAGTGGCTTATGTGAGTTGTGTGTCAGAAAAAGTTAAGGAGATTTTTTCACATCACCACATGCCAGTTGTCTTTAAGACTTACAACGTAATAAAGCAAAACCTTGTTCACCCCAAGGGCCCAGTACTATGTGACAGGCAAATAACACAGTATAATATTGATAGAATTAAAGTGAAGTGTACACTGGGGAAACAAAGAAGCCACTGACTAAATGCATGGCGCAACACAGCCTAGTGAACACATCAGGACAGGACTTGGCAGTCTTCACTCACGTAAGGGCAGCAGACCACTCCTTTGAAGATAAGAATACAGCTTTTGAATCGTGAGATGTGTGAAAGAGGTAATTTAAGTGAAGAAAGAACAGCCATCATTAAACAAAAGAAGCAGATTAAGAACCATCTGTCCCCAGTTTACAATACCATTATCTCTGGGCTTCCCCAGGAATTTCACCATGAATAAGTTTCATCCATTATGTGATACTGATCTTGGACTTGATTCATCATTAGCAGTGTAAATACTTGGGGAGAAGCCATTTCCACTATGGAAGCCACTTAGATAAGTGGCCAAACATTTTTCAAAACAGAAGTTGTTGTCTAAGTCACCAGAATAACCTGACTCCTGATCTGTACGCCTTCTGCTTTCCTACAAAAAGACATCCAAGCGTTTTCTCAAATCATTTTGCTTTTTTTTCTAAAAAGGGCTGCAGAGAGCAAATGTGAATACTGGTAGTGAAATAAGATAAGCAGAGAAATGTTTTTTTAAAAGAGAAACAGATGTCCTGGTGACCAGAGTAACTTAACTCTTCATCTTGTACCTCCCTGGAAGACTGAGAATGTTTATAGGGACAGAAGGCTTCAGTTTCATTTAATTTTTATAAAATGTTTAGATATGGGTTAATTCTGAAAAGTACTTAAAGAATTAAGTTCTTTATTTTTCAAGCCAACATATTGCTTCACAATTACGGTATACCAGTAATGGCGCACTGCATGATAACATGCAGCAAATACACTTGACTTGAGCATTCCTAGTTTTCATGCTCTTTCTCTGTAGTTTAACATTCGTTTGCTCAGAGGTTGATGTGCTTGCTGCTTCCTGAGCAGCTCTTCTTTTCTCCACCCTAGCGGCCCGCTTCTTCTCATCTTTCGTCGGGATCTTTTCTTGTATGTGATTAAGTCAGTTTTTGTGTTGCAATTACTTACTATGTTTTTTTTTTTTTTTTAATTTTTCACTTAAGCTGGCACTTAAGTCTTCAATCTGCTTCAAGAATGATTTACGATTTGAAGAGGTAGGGGAGGTGATGGTGAAGGTGGTAGGGATGAGAACAGCACCCTTACACATATGCCGCATGGCCGCTGCCAAGAGTTGATTCTACAATAAAATAAAATGAGGAATAACCTTATAGGTCAATCATCACCCCAAAAGCGGGTAGTAGAGTAGTATATGTGTACCAAATTTCAGGTCAATAGTACAAACGGTTTGTGAGCTACAGGCGATTTAAAATCCTGGACAGACAAACCAACAGCCACGGTAGCATATCATATATATGCCACATAAAATTGACTTCTAAAGTGAAGTGTTTCTAATAAATTAAAAAAAAAATGTTCTATTCTTGCAGCCTACAGATGGGTGCTATGTAACGACACACCCACAGGCAATAGAAAAAGCCTTAAATCTTAACAAATACATCCAATTTGAAGCAGCAAATGTTTCCAATTAAAAAAACACGCCTTCCGCGTTTAAAGAATCATTCTGAAAAATGAAAGAAAACTAGAAATAATGACATCATCACATATGTTTCTTACTCGTTTGAGTGCTTGTAGCGGCCATGAAATTATTTCAACACAAAACAAATCTGGCCCCACATTACAATCTGTGTGGTTATTTTATAGGCCGTAAAGTGAGATGTACTACAACTGTACTGAACTTCGCAAACTTCAGCCTGATTATGCTTAAGGTAGATTGGCCCGTGTGTGTGTGTTTGCTCTACGATGGATTGGCACCCTATGTTCCTTCCTTGCATCCAATGCTTGCTGGCATAGGCTCCAGCTACCTACCCCTGCCCTGGATGAGAGGGTTAGGAAAATGGAAGGATGCATGTATACAGGGCTTGAAGTAAGACATCACACACCGATACACTGCATCAGCTTTCTCCTAAACAAACTAAGACTGAGCCACGAGACTCAGTCTCTTTTTAACAAAAGCTGATTTTACAAAAGTGGTTTGCTTTTTGCTTTTATCTTTAAAACGACATAGTTACACTGTTTTCCAATATGTGTATAATCTCAATACCACAGATCAATACTCAGTAACGTTTTTGACTTGAAATAGTGACACATTTGATCATTTTTAATATTGACAAATATTGAAAAATTTAGTAAGGCTTTTTCCATTATGTATGAACATGGGATTCCAGGGAGCCTCTTTGTAAGCTGCAAGAACAGACAAAATATTTTTAAAATACTTTAGAATACATTTTATGTGGCTATTAATATATGCCAAGACTGTGAAAAAATAACTTTGACTAGAATAATACTGAACTTTTAATACCTTATTGTCTTCACATACCCCTCGGAAATAAAAGAGCAAAACAATACCATTAGTGTTTCTGTATTTTGTTATCTATACATTTACAGAACCAGCCTAATGTAAGTATACAGTGTCAGTATGTGGGGGTTTCTCCACTCCTTACCAGATCAGACCAGACTTCAACACAAGGGAATGAGGAAAAGGTGGGCCTGTAACCTGTTTCAGGTTTTGTCATCAGTAAAACAAAACACACCAGTTTCCTTATGATATTTGTTTCTTAATATATAATACCAGTGAAGAGGCAAAATAAATGGGAAACTGGGGAATTTGGAGAATAAAATGTGCTTGGTGTGTGTGTGTGTGTGTGCGCCCTGCGGTGGACTGGCGCCCTGCCTGCAGTTTGTTCCTGCCTTGTGCCCTGTGCTGGCTGGGATGGGCTCCAGCAGACCCCTGTGACCCTGTGTTAGGATATAGCGCGTTGGACAATGACTGACTGACATGACTTAAACAATACCTTTGTAGTGAAGGATTCTTCAGTAATTAAAGTCTTAGATTAACAGAGATAATTTTGTAATATAAAGGCGACTTTTAGGTGAATACTTGTAGAAAATAAAGGAAGCTCACAGCTAAAATATTTAGACTTAGATGCTTTTTATGGCTAAAGACCCTGAGACTTTAGCAGAGGGGGTTACACTGATCTTTTGAGCATGTGCTGAATAATCCATGCTCAGATGTCAAGTAGCATCATGGAAGTCCTGTCAGATGGAAAATGCAGAATTAATTGAATGTTTGCAGAACCATTATGACGTCAATTACAAACTAGACTGCTGAATCAAGGAGATTATCAGATCACCTAGAAGATATGCTGCAGGACTGAACTGGAATACACAAAGGGAGGTCTTAGCGTTGGAAGTACATCTCATGACAAGCATCTAGGAGGCAAAGTGAACTCATTACTATCTACATCAAGGAGAGGTTCAAAAGCAGTCAAAAAGGCTAATTGAACATTAGGCTTTACAAGTCAAGGCAGGTTAGGCTTAGATCATTTAACACACTAGTGAGGTTTCTCCTGGAGTACAGCATGCAGTTTTGCACTAGAGAAAGTCTTGAGAAGAGCAAATATGCTGTTTCTGAGATTGGTAGGTATGTGCTATGAATGGAGACTGAAGGAGTTGATCTTTTTCAGTATAAGCAAACAGAGATTAAGAGGTAACAGGAATGAAGTGCTTAAAATTATGAAAGGAATGAGTACAACTGATCCCAGCTTTTACTTTAAAATAAATTCTTCATCAAGATTATGAGGACACATTTGGAAACTTTTTAAGGGCAGCCGTCACGCAAACATTAGATTACATTATTTAGATTACAAATGTTATAAAGTTTTTCTCCACGCAAAGAACACTAGACACATGGAATAATTAGCAAGTAGTGTGTTGGGCAGTAGGCCTGTAGGAACCTTCAGATGTCATCTTGATGTCATTTTAGTCAATCTAGGTGAATAGGATGGATGAGTTTGTTGGGTTGAATGGCCTGCTCTCTTCACAAGTATTCTAATGTTCTATTAGATTAATGTATGGTGTTTATGGTAAAACACTGCAATGCTGACTACTCACAGATCCAGCATTAACATTTAAAATTAAGGAAGAAAAAGCACTAACTTCATTGGGCAAAATATTTTAATCTTTGTGGTCAGTTTACCTGCTCCCTCAACACACTCGTGCATTTGTTAAGCATTGTAAGATATATTATTTGAAGTGAAACCTTTTCCAACACTGATAAATCTAATTGGCCTCTGCCACTAAAGAAGCACCATGGCAGGTGCGGGAATACTTACAAATTCGTGACTGCAAATCATATAGTTACAGTTTTTATAAGAATAAGAATAATAATAATTCATTTATAAAGCACTTTACATTTGTTGTAAACCTCAAAGTGCTACCTAAAAAATGTAAATAAAGACAGAACAAGACAAAAACTAAGAAAACGATAATGAGAGGCAATTTTGTTAATATGCTTGCCTAAATAGAAAAGTCTTTAACTGTTTATTAAAACAGCCCACAATCTGCTGTGTTCTCAAGTTCTCTGGCAGGGCATTCCAGTGCGTTGTACAAAGTTTGATCATGGGGGGCGAAGGTGATAGGTATTGTGGTGGTTCCATGTGGTGGATTGTAATATAAGACGTTCCTTAAGGTATTGTGGAGCATTTCCATGGATACACTGGTGAGTAAGCAAACAAAGTTTGTATTCAATACAGAGGAGAATAGGGAGCCAATGAAGTGATCAAAGGATTGGTGAAATATGTTCGTATTTCCGCACCCTCATCAGTATCCTTGAAGCACTATTTTGGATTTGTTGGAGCTTTTGAAGGCTCTTGCTGGGGATTCCGATGAGGAGTACATTACAATAGTCCAGCATGAAGGAGACAAAGGCATGAACAAGCTTTTCGGCATCACAAAGAGAAAGGCAGAGATGGAGTTTGGCTATGTTTCGAAGATGAAGGAATGCAATTTTACATAGAATGACAGGAAATACGTTGTGCTCTTGGCCCTTTTGTACAGTGCCACTGAATCGTCAAGCTAGTTTACCATTTATGTAATTCCCCAGGTACTTGTAGCTCTTCAACCCTTTCACATTATCCGAATATATGGTGATTGGTCTCAAAGGCTCTTTGGCATAATGGAATCACACCACCAACTCTTTTGTACAAGCCTCCTGTACCCTGACTTGTCTCCATTATTAATGCTACTTATATAACAGCAGTCATCTGAGAATTTCTGTAAATGTCAAGCGCTGGTATTGTGCCGGAAGTCTGTTGTGTAGCGGGTAAATAGGAAGGAACACGGGTCAGGTCCCTGAGGTGCTCCAGTATTACACAACACCATTTGTAAAGCAGTCCCTGAGGCTTACAAACTGCTGTCAGGTTAGTCCATGATTGACTGTGGGGGCAGTAGTATGCAAAGTCAAAGTTGATGAGGCAGAATGAAGTTAAAGGCACTGGAAAAATCAAAGAACATTATCCTTACTGCAGTGCCAGTGGGAATAGGCTCTGTTGAACATGTAGATCATAGCATCCTCCATAACCATATGTGCTTAATGGGCCGACTGCAGAGGATCCAGATGTTCTGAAACCATGGGACAAAGCTCTTTCAAGACCAGCCTCCCAAAGGTCTTCACGAAGACAGACGTAAGAGCAACTGGACTGAAGTCTTTGGGGTGGCTGGAATGACCTTATTTTGGCATTTGGGTACACGCTGAATGTTTTTCCAGAGCTGGGGAACCTTCTACAAATTCAGTGAAAGGGAGCAAAGGTGCTGAAGGAATCCCATAGAGCTGGCCGGCACATGTTTTTCAGCACTCTGGGGCTGATTCCATCCAATCCTTCAGCCTTGTTGGGGCAGTTTCCCCAGCTCTCTCCTCAACAATCCAGGAAGAGGACTGGAAACCACACGTGTCATGTCAATGTAGGGTAAATTTATGCACAGGTGAAATGGCAGGTGGGATTCTGGAATCTTCTCAGCACGAACAATGAGGCTAGCAGTGTTTGGGGAAAGCAGGACTGACAAGAATCTATCAAACCTGTTAAAAGAACAGGTTCAGTTCATTTCATTAGCTCTGCTCCCTTTCCCTTCCACTGCTGGTTTTACAGCCTGCTTATAGCCTGTGATAGTCCTCATCCCACGGCACATTTCGTAGACATTGTTCTGCTGTAATTTGCTCTAAGTTTGTCTCTGTGGTGGACTTTCCCCTCATGAATCTGTTCCCTTGGTTCTGACTGCACCAGCTTGATTTCCTCCTTATCCCCAGACAGATTGTGTTCAATATAAAATAGAATAGGTTAGCCCAGAAGAAGAGTTGTGTTTTGCTTTTGAGAGAGAAAAGGGGAGAGTGAGCAATCGCTGTAAGGGGTTAAAGTTAGAAAGAAAGGGTAGCGTTGACTTGGCTAATGAGGTGTTAAAGAACCAGACCGAGTGCTGTGAAGGGTCCTTGAAATGGCTCTACTCTCGCTGGCTAAGAACAAGATGAGGGGTGGCCAACAGAGCTTGTTGGAGGAAGGAGGCTCAAGATGAAGCAGCAATGGTGGATGGGCAAGATTTTTTTTTTATTTTTAATAAAAGTAAATTTTATTTACATAGTAGAAACTACAATGCGCAAGACACATTTTTCTTGTTCAAAGCTCATACATTTTCAGTGAAAAATTACAACTCATATTATAGCATATTCTGATCCATTATAAAGTATAATAAAAATATTCTTCTTGAAAAACCTAAAAATTCCCATATTTTTTTTTGGTAGCTTAAATATTAATCTTTTCCAAATATAGGACCAACTTCCATGTTACATACATGAACCTTTGATTAAAGAACAATTCCCAGTAGATGCTCTTATTTCTATTCCCCAATATCCACAAAACCTTCCATCTCTCCTTAGCAGCTGTGAATCCCTACTTCTCAATATCTCCCTTCACTTTCCCTTCTAAGTCACTCTTTTGTACCCAAAGCACATCTCTGGTCACATTTCATTTTATCAGAATACACCTGCCATCCCAAATTGTCTTCTTTGCTAGACTAATAACCATCCATATCAAAAATGCTTCATTTGAACTTCTACCATTTCCTACTAGATCCTCGCCTCTCAAAATTAAGTCAAAAGACAAAACAAATGAATGTTGTACATCTTGCAATAATCTTTCCACATCAGCTCACACTCCTTATACCCAGCTGCACTCCCAAGAAACGGGTCTAGTCATCTCCACCTGGACACAGTCTAACATTTGACACTTCCTCGTCTGTGACATGCCACGTCTAAATATCCTCTCCTAGCACATACACTGGATGATGGTGTGGGGAAGGTTAAGTCTTTTAAAGTATTTTCCAGCCCTTTTGGTCGTACCACTGTCTATATCCCCACTTCAGATTTTATTTTCATACTCTATCCCTTCCCCCATCATATGCCTAAGAGCCTTATGGAAATCCTTCTGATTGTAGCACATGCCCTAGGAGCTACAGCAACCGTTGTGGAGCAGCTTGAATCTTTGTGGTGCATTGGGATGCCATGGGCTGCATCACGTGAGCAGCACTGTGCAGCACCATCTGTTAAATGGTCAGCTGCCGGTATGTACCTAGAAAATCAATGTCTCCCTGGAATCCTCATTACCTCTGCTGATGTGAAGTGGACAGCATACTGATGAGCACCATTACAGTCCGTTGTGGCAACAGAATTATAATATACAATAATTCCAAGCACCATGTGGTTAAAATGACTCAGTTCACCACTAGAGACACACTATCATCCACACAGGATACACAGATGCCTAGTACCCCACCCCAGCAACAAACTGTTTGCTTGTATGCCACCTGCAGACAATAGTGAAAACATTCAATGCTGTACCAGCAGAATTTTTAGTTTTCTAGCCCAGGGTATTAATGCATCTACACACTTGTTTAACCTATGACCAAGCCTTCATTATGTAAGCTTTACACCAGCAGTTTGACTTTACAGTCTTACCATTCATTTTTCTATCTGATACATATTGTATGTGTATTACTGATATATTTATTTTTGAGTGTCACTGCTCTGTGTAGTAATAAATATCTGCAGTGTGTGACAGCATGGTGGTTATCCAGTTTCACCATTGAACCAAATGCCCAGTTATTGTCGTTGTGGAGTTTGCGTTTTGCTCAAGTTTTCTTCAACATTCCCAGATCATGCAGGTTAGGTTAAAGGGTAATTCCAAAGTTATACCGTGTAAGCGTGTGATCCCTGTGATTGAGGGATGTACTGTGGCCATTACAACAATGACTTTTATTAAGTGGGTTTGAAAATGTATATATGTGCAGTTCTGCAATATAATGCATTGTTGTGTATAGCAATGAATGATTTTTATTATACCGAATAGCGACAAACTGAATTGCAATCAAGATTAACAACAATTAGCCATTCTATAATACCAAATAATTATTAATTTGTTATTGGCCAAATTAGTTTTAACTCTATTTAGCATAATTTGTCATTTGCAGGGAAAAAAACTAAATATATGGTTACTATGCAGTGCCATCCATTTTCTATATACTTTGTTCAGGAGCCAGAGGCTAACCTGGCAGCATATTTTACTAATACAGAAATACAGAGGAAAGGCACAAATAAAAAAAGGGAAATGTTTCATTAAACCCTGACCAGAGTGCTTAAAAATAGTTTGCCCTAAATATGCTGATACAGTTATTCACCAGTTACTGATTTCATTAAATATAGAATTTATATAACTTAAAATTATTTCAGTGCTCTATTACTCACTGATCATTATTTCACTGATCTATTACTCATTGAATAATATGTAGCACTCTCAGTTATGATATTATTATTTCAAACTAGCCCAAAACAGAAAGCCTCCACTATACATAATCACGGTTTTGGATGTACAGATCTAGAAAGATGAGTCCGCTCCGCGGATTGAAGCTTCCCAGTGACCTGCTGGCCCTTTCTCTGAGAACAAAGGCAGGCCGAGCGCTCTTCGCGCAACGCAAGATTTTCCAACGTGCAGGGCAGGATTGGTTCGTTAGTCGCTATGGTCTGCGCATGCGCCGTGAGGAATTGGGCACATTAGTGCGTTCCTGTTGGTGGAGTCTGCGCAGTGCGGACCACGCAGCTCTAAAGTGTGATCTTTAAACAAAAAGGGTCGGTCACCGGAGAGTGAGGATTGTACCAGTGCGAGGATCAAGAAAGCGGGCGCCAGGAGTGCTATCAGAAAAGTGTATGCTACAGGCGCCAGGCGAATCTGCGGCCCAGACATCCGTCCTGAGGTAGGCGCGCGAAGCCAGCTTGCGGAATCTTTGTTGGTGAGAGACTTCGACGCGTGCGCGAGGCTTTTTTACGGCAGCATTGCTTGACGGCAATTGTGAAACGAGAATAGACCGTTTCGCAATTGCATCATCGGGTCACGTGATTTTAGACTGTGTCGCGATTTTCAACACCTCCTTTTTCGAGAGGCTTGCTGGCTTTATTATTATTTTTATATTAGCTTTGTGTTTCAGTACGTTTTTATCAGGGACAAAGTAATTCCTTTATAATTCCAGACATGCTGCCAAGCTATCACGGACGGCACACTGCCTCCGATTAATTGTTTTTGTGTCCTATAGACTGGCTATCCATTACGATCGAGTTTCTGGCGTATGACTTCGCCGTTATTAAGAATTATTGCTTGCCGCGATGCTGGACTCAAACGACTTGACTTTGAAAAATGTAGGAATCCTCTTTAAAGCAATGGAATAGTATTTAATACTACAGAACACGTTTTACTTCTTACTCTCTGAAATATTTAAAGGAAAGTAATTAGCCAGTGACATTTTAAATATTTGTTTTGACACGTCATTTCTGACACACCATATGTTATTCAGATGGTACAGTTTTTACTAATATCTATGATTCTAAGTGGTGGTAGAGAAAGTGATTGTCTCACAAATTATATTACATAATTTATGCGTCGGACTTTTCTTTTAATCGTTTTCATAATATTTACTTACGAACGCCTTTCAGTTACAATACTTAAGTTCTTTTTGTCCGGCACCTCCTGACTCATCGGCACGAGAAAACCCCCAAATATAAGATACCATTCGACTCATCTTGATGTCAAATTATGCAAGACGTCGAGCTTTTTAGGGTCCCCTACTTTTAACCCGAAAAGCTGTCTTTTTAGGCCGTTTTTGGATCCTATTTTGTTTCGGAAATTACACCCTTAAGATTCACGATGAAATAGTTGCCTTTAGCAAAAATGATAAGAAGAACTTTTGTACATGCCACATCAACTGACCACGGCGGTTCAGCTCCTAATACGATATGAGTAGTCAAAGTTCACAAAATCGCGAAAAAATCGGATTAATAAGGATGTGGAATGTCGAGGTTGCTGATCAAAATTATGAGATTTTTTTTTTTTAGATCTGATTCTTTACTGGTGGTCCTAGCCCTCGAAGTGCCACGCCCAGAAGCTTAAAATGACATTTCAAATGTTCGGCATTCAGTGCCAGTTATTTGCGCCCTAGGCCAATCTTATTACGGTGCCATCCAACTGTTTAGTAGCAAACCCGTGCGGCTAGGTTTACCCAACCCCCCCAATTATCGGGCGAATGCCTAATTCGCCTTAATGGTGGCGCTGGTCCTGGGGGTATTCGTTTTAGACTATTTCAAGGTCAGTGATTACGAACATATTTTTTTTATCCTCTACCAGGGATATAGTCTTCCACGGACCTCTGTCTGAGGGTGAAAAATAACAATTCAGTTACAGTCGACAATATTAAAGCTTTTAATCATTTAAATTGCAGTATAAACGTTTAATAGTGTACTTGACACAGCAATTCGTTTATTATGTACTTATACTTAATGAAGTAAATTATCACATTTCTTATCAACACCTGAATTAGAGTGGTTTATGCTAATTCAGGACTATATGTCTGGGATCTGTAAGTTAATTTTAAGGCCAAACAGTTTAGTGGAGAGCTTCAGTATCTTTAGGCTTTTCCACCAACCAGTATCTTATTTGATGCCAACCATTCAGTTTTTCATAAAATTAGATGTTTTGCCCCACATCTATGGCAGTCTCACAAATTCATTGCAGTGGAACTTTTATCATTTATATTCAAAGATTCGTATTGCTGCTTTTACATTTTACTGTCCAATAAATCTGTTTGGCTTGTACATTAAATTTTATTGAATATAATTAGGAAAGCGTGGGGTAACAGCGGTAGTGCTGCTACCTCACAATAAGGAGACCAGGGTTTGCATCACTGGTTCCCCCCTTTGACTATATAGGGTTCCTCCCACAGTAAAAAGACATGTAGGTTAGGTGGGCTGGCAGTGCTAAATTGGCCTTTGTGTGTGTGTGTGCACGTGTGTATATGCATTTGTGTGTTTTCGCACTGTGATAGACTGGCACACTGTCCAAAGATTGTTTCAACTTTGTGCACTCCATCTCCCCCATGACCAAGATAAAATGGATTTGGGAGATGGATGGATGAATATAATCAGAAATACAACCTAAAATACAAAAAAAAAAATTCTTATAATGTCAAAATAACTATTTACAATTTAGTAGTTTGACATACACAATTCAAATTAAATTGAAATAATACTTTGAGAAGGAGGTTTAAATTAAGTCAAACTTCATATTATTCCTACTGATTATTTATTTCAATTCAAAATAATACAGTCTACTATAAATATGTGTTTTGCAATGAACATCAACAAAAGCCACTAGGAAAAAAGTTACTAGGAAAAATCAGGAATTGATCTAAGGCAGGAATACTTCATGCACAGAGAATTTTGTTTAGCATGTTTAAGAGTAAGCAGATCCAGTGAGCTAATAATAGTATTATTTATTATTTGATCAACACCTTTATCCAAGGTGACTTAGAATATTTAAGATACAATTTCATATGTTTCAGTAGAAGTAGATGAAGTGACTTACTCATGGATACACAGCGTCAGTACCAGGATTTGAACCAAAAATCTCAGATTTTTAAGTCCTAGGTCCAAAGCCTTGCCCACTACAGCACACTGCCTGCCAATATTAGCTATTAGTAAAATAAATATTGTATAAAGAAAAGTACTGTACTTAGTTACATAGTACTTCTGATACATCCGATTAACTAACAGCACTATAATGAAGGTCCATTGTCTTATGATATTTTATTTCCTGGTACCACAGATCATTTATATATATATATATATATATATATATATACATATACATACATACACACACACATAGGTTAAGTTGTATTCTGAAATGGGTCACTCTGCGGGTGAATAATGACAGTTTTAAAACAGGAAAGAAGTAAAAAGCCACAAAAATACAAATAATACCAGCACACAAGTAATTGCCTCCATTTTTATTTTATGGTTAAGTATACAAGTACTTGTCTAAGTAGCCCAAGTATAACCTCTTCTAGAGGTTTTGCTCCTAACAGAAGAGCACATGGAACCAGGCTAACAGCCTCGTGTTGGTTTTTGATGTATGCTTAAAAGCAGCAAATATTCATTATACTAGGCTCACCCACTTTTTAAGGCAACCGACTTTTAAGTTGACCACTTCTTAAGGCAATTCACTATGTAGATCAATTTGATATTTTATACAAACTCATTAATTTGGTTATATTGCATTTGAGTGATATTACTTTAATACTCGTAGTTTGTTATTTTTGTGATGAAATTTAAACTTTTTTACTATATTGAGGTCGCCCTTTTGAACCCCCCTGATATTTATTACGCGGTGAGGCATTTATACTGCATCAACATTAATTATTTCCAGAGACATAATTTTGTCTATTTTTCCAGCACATCGCACACAAAAGCAAGGGAACGATGTGAGCACCAGAACTCTGCTCACATCATGTCGCTTCGTACCGAAAGCTGCAAGTAGTAAGTCTGTGATAAGCGGAATACCGCTACACTTTCCACTCACGGGACAATCCCGACCGCTTTTATATAGTAAGAAAGAAGAAGAAGATATCGCACAGTCTGGAGTAGAAAATCATCTTTTACCTGGAAAAAGGAAACTACAAATCCCATCGCATTGCAAAATTGACGGGGGTGTGAAACTCCGCGCCTGCGTAGCACTCACGGGACGGAAGGACAATCCCGACCGCTTTTATATAGAAGGATGACAATGCTTGTATTATCCATGAAAAGTGACACAAACTTTAAAAATAAAACAGGTACTATGTCACAACTGAATAGACAGCTCATATTACCAACACTTCTTAGTATTTATTTAATTGTAATTCCTGCTTGTGCAAGTTGCATTTATTTCTACTAATAATTCTTACTGTTTTGTGAAGTAAGGGAGTGAAGCAGGACAATGCTAGTTTGTGTGTCAGACTTTATTGTGTGAATTGTATAATCAAATACTGACAGCCCCAAGGTAAATGTCAGAGAGCTCTCAATAGTTTTTATTTTAAGCAATGTTATTTCACAAGCTTTATTTCCGTGGTTTCATTTTAATAAATCTAATTCATGTTTCACGTGTATAGATTACAGTGAAACTCTTACAAGAATGCCTGACCAACATATAATCTGTCCTCCTCCTTCAAAATCCATCCATGAACAGGACAGGTCAAAGAAAGTGATGTGAAGGTCTCAGATAATTAACGAGAATGTTTTGGTTTAGTCAGTCAAATGCATGTGAAAAGATAAGCAAGGATGGTAAATGGCCCCATTTTCCATTTTAGGGGTCAGTCTCATGGATTTATGAGACTGTAGCTTCAATGTGCTATATTTAATATGACACAAAAAACAAAAACAAAATTGGGTACTAAGTCACAACTCACTGGACAGCTCATTTTACCAACACTGCCACTTATTATTTATTTAGTTGTAATTCTTGCTTGTGTAGGTTGCATCTGTTCATAATCGTTTTGTGCATTTTTTTTTTTTTTTTACAATTGATAAGCTTTACAAAATGTTCTGGTATCTGATGAATTATTAAAAGTAACACACAAATGCACATTGGATATATATATGGGTATTTTGCCTGTGTGTGTGTGGCACGGTGGCGCAGTGGTAGCGCTGCTGCCTCGCAGTTAGGAGACCCGGGTTCACTTCCCGGGTCCTCTCTGCGTGGAGTTTGCATGTTCTCCCCGTGTCTGTGTGTGTTTCCTCCCACAGTCCAAAGACATGCAGGTTAGGTGGATTGGCGATTCTAAATTGGCCCTAGTGTGTGCTTGGTGAGTGGGTGTGTGTGTCCTGCGGTTGGTTGGCACCCTGCCTGGGATTGGTTCCTGCCTTGTGCCCTGTGTTGGCTGGGATTGGCTCCAGCAGACCCCTGTGACCCTGTGTTCGGATTCAGTAGGTTGGAAAATGGATGGATGGATATATATATATATATATATATATATATATATATATATATAAAGAGAGAGAATGTGCCCAACCCACAGTTGCTGCCTAATAGGCAGCCCCACTACTTTCTTCATATTTTACTTTATAATTTAAAAACAGAATAAGAATCTGAAAATCTAACAACATCATGTTAAAGTTCAATAAATTCTGAAAAGAATGATACCAAATATACTGTATATTATATATATATATATATATATATATATATATATATATATATATAGGTTTTAAAATAATCCCGATTTAAAGCGTGACAAAGTCACATAAAATCATTGCAATTTTAGGATTTTATATATAACTATATTATATTATATATTATACACACACACCGAGAGAGAGAGAGTTTATACTGTATATTACAGAGAGGACAAGTGAGAGATTAATAGCACAAAAAGATAACTGATAATACAGGATTATTTGTATTTCTTATTTACATATCTTCTTATAAACCATGTTTACTTTTAGTCTGCATTATTGAATTGAATATGTGAATATTGAAAATGGAGGTATGGATGAAATTAAATTTGCTATTATTAATAATTTTATGTTTAAATCGAGTACACATAATCAACATTTTGTGCAAATGTTTAGTTTTACTTAGGAAAAAATGAGAAGAAAATGAACTTTAGATAACGTGTGTCATTGCAATCCATTTATTCTGTTATGTTCTAATTTTCTTTGGCAAAGGTGTTATTTAATTCAGGCCTAATCTGCTTCCACTCTGAACAAGTCTGACAGTTTCACATGTGCCCAACTGTACTTTAACTACAATGCTTTGCCCTTCAGAACTACAGCACAACAGGTTAGAAAGAAAAAAGAAAGAAGGAAAATATTTAGCTTCTGGATTGAATTTGAAATCCTAATATAGTTAAAATGTTGAACTTATGTAAGAATAAGAAGTCCCCACTAAATGGTTTCCTGTTAGTGCATTCACTTGTGTATCAGTAAATCTGGTGAATTTTGCATAGCCGATATTTGAATTCAAGTCAATTCCTTTCAGTTCTCTATGCACATTGATCATATAAAAAGTTATTAATAATAAATAAATGTAATTATTGTTATGATTTGAACTTCATTCTCACTTCTCAAAGCTCAGAAAGTGAGGAGGCAGTAAGGAGCAATGAGAAAAGAATGTTTATGAAGTGTTGGAGTCCAAACAGGTTTAGGTCTCCAGGTGCTCATTTAAATGCAACAGTCTCATGAGGAAATATGGACTAAAAGAGGAAGCAATTACAGTTGCAGGCTGTTTAGTATTGAAATAAAATGTGACAGATTTAAAAGTGAGCAAATAATTCTTTATATATACTATATGCCTAATTTAAAATGCAAGTCTGTTGCTGTATATTTATACAGTATGTATAAATATATATTCTTATGATAGGAGAATGAGAAGTCAAGCAAAATGACACTTTTTATTGGCTAACTAAAATATTACAACATGCAATCTTTCAAGGCAGCTCAGGCCCCTTCTTCAGGCAAGATGCAATCAGTAAGAAGGGGCCCAAGTTGCCTCGAAAGCTTACATGTTGTAATCTTTTATTTAGCCAATACAAGGTATCATTTTGCTTGACTTTTTATTGCATCCATAATGGCTAACGTGGTACAACACCCTACTATGAGAAAAATATTAAACTGTCTGCGCATTCTGGGTGTGGCGGAAGCTTGACCAAATAAGGCCCTGGAAAGGTCCATGCGCCCCCTGGCGGTGGCTACAGGTTCCAGCAGGGTGGAGCCTCCATGCTCATAACCCGTAGCCCCACTGAAAACCAAGAGGGCTGCCCTCTATTGGCCCGGGCAAGAAAATATCCCGGCAATCCTCTTTCTCCTGGTCCTTGCACACTTTGGGCATCCTGGCCAGCAAGGGCCCTGATCATCCGCCACAGTATTCATTATTATTCTTACCTAATTTATCTTCACTTTTTTTTTCTAGTAATAATTTCTTTGACATCTTGTAAACCACTCTGAGCTACATCCTGTGTATGAAAATGTGTTATAGAAACAAATGTTGCTGTTGAATTTTACGTTGAATAAATGATTGAAAAGGTCTTTTCCTTCCTTGCAGAAAGATCTGTTTGCCTATTCAAATATGTTGAAAAAGGCATCAATTTCAACGGAGTGTACTTAGTTTTTTATATGACTGTATATGGGCAAACTCTACTATATCAATCTAATGCTAGAATATCATGTTATTAGTTAGTTTTTTTTTATTGAACAGCAAGAACTCCATCATAAAAACAAGTCAAGTTAATATATTCTAATCTTACACATAAAATTACTCCTGTTATATCATATGCCTGATCTTCAAGTACCTTGCCTGCACTGGCTGGCACTTGGTATTGCACAAAAAAGATATTTGTGAGTCGATTACAATATTTATGGCCCGGAAAGAAATATGCAAGTCAGTCTCACGATTGTTAAAAGTGAATATTGCCTAATACAATTTACTTGCTCCATCTCAGGACAGAATACCTTATAGGCATACATTACCAAAAAAACAAACATTTTTTTCACCTGGGAGAATATTGTCTTACGGATGTTTGGTTGAAAATTCAAAAAGGTCTACCTGAGCTTTTTCTTTTTACAGTGTCCCCAAGTGAGAAAAACACATCCTCAGCTCTGACTGAACGTACCCCCTCAACTTTAGAATCAGAATATTTTGACTAGATCCTGAAAAGAAAAGAAAATAATTAAAGTGAAACTGGCGGAGAAATAAAACAGAAATGTCAACCATATTGCAGAGTAGTTGTGATATTTTGTCTCTCACGTTTCAAGTCAGGTATGCAACATCTGGGATGATTCTTTTTTTTTTTTAAAACCATGGGAAGATTTTGGTCTGTATTTAATACCTTGCCATAACTTGTTACAGGACACTGGAACATGGCTAATCTACACCATCCTTTTAAGTAAGCAACCATCTCACACATTAGAGATAGTTTCTCTTCTAGGCTTTTGACTTTTAACTCCTCCACTTTACCTATCATCTCAGATGCTGCTTCTGCAGATATTTCAAATTATTCCCTTAACACAAGATTCGGTTTTCCTTATCTTCAGTTAATCCCGCTTTATTAATCTGCTAGCTTCCACCAGTTAACAGAATCAGGAATGCCCAACACTGGTGTCAGAACTGGGTTTATCATTCTTATGTGAAATTCAGAAATATTACATGTGATGTAGGAAGTCTGACCTAATTAAGCCAAAATTGTTTACACTGACCAATCCAAAAAACCTCTTGTGGTGTTTTATGCAAGTTTTTATTTTTTCCTTTGTCTTCATAAATGATTTCTTTTTGCTTCTTGCAGTGGACAGATGCTGTAAAATAGAAGAGTCTAAAAAAGTGGTGGTGGGCTGCAGCTTAACAACATTAGTACCATGTCTTTTTGTCGTTCTGGCACTCGCTCCAGCTCTGCATTGCGATTCAAAAAGAGGAAGTCTCGATTCTCTCACCGAGAGATCCAGGTACTGCTGGAGGAGGTGAGCAGGAATCGGCACATCGTCATTGGCAAGTGTTTGTTTATGATGTTACTTTATTACAAAGTACCTATGTAATGCACATATTATGTCTTTTGCTGGGGATGGAGTGGGTGGACTTTATTATCGTGCCTTTAATTCGAGAACATTCTCAATTGTGGCAAGTGTACGTACGTGTTCAAGAAGACATGGTCGGAAGATATTGATGGACATTTCCTTACTAGATATTTGTTTCTCTCTGTCTCTGTTGTATTTACCAGGCAAGTTCAACCGTGGTGTTGCAAGTGAATTGAAAAAGCGAACATGGGCCGAGATCACAGCTCGCATCAATGGGGTCAGCCACTGTCCACGTGAGATAATCGAAGTTATCAAGAAGTGGTCAGATCTAAAATGTGACACAAAGCGTAAAGTAGCAGTGATGCGGGCGGGAAGTAGCATGATAGGGGACCTTACTCCTGTTGAAACTGCTGTACATCAGATACTTGAATTGGCCAGCAAGCGTCGCACGCAATCAGAAGATGTGGTTTCGTCACGAGTCAGTGACAGAGTGGCCCTTGATGCCATCAGGTCAGATGCCATCAAACAGGAAGAATCTACAGAACTGCCTACCACTTCAACTGCTCCAACTGCTGAATGGAAGAATGTTTCAATAGATCTGCCATCCAAAAGGGAGTTGGCCACACCGACTCACGTCTACTGTGTCACCTCTCGTAAGTTGTTTTGTTGAGAAATGTAATACTCATTCAGAATTCATTATTTTGCTTTGAATTTACAGAACTGGTATACACTAGTACTGCCATTTTCCTTTTATCTTTCCAGAGCAAGAGAGCTCCTCCTCCCCATTTGAGGTGCAGTATGAAATTCGCACAGTTGATGGTAAGTGTGGACCCTATTCTTTACCTCAGCTTTCTATATATTAGGCATCCACTTATCTACTTCACCAACATGAAGAAATCAGAAGTATTACAATACTAGCAGAATACCCACGCTTCGTAACATGATTGTCAATGTAATTGTATTGTCACTGATATGAGTGTTGCTGTCATATCTATATCTATCTATCTATATATATATATATATATATATATATATATATATATATATATATATATATATATATATATATATATATATATATATATATATATATATCTATATATATATATATATATATATATAGATATATATATATATATATATAGAATACCACTTTGAGAGAGTAGTGTGTTAAAGAAGGTACGAAAAGAAAAGGAAAAATTTTAAAAATAACAAACATGGTTGTTAATGTAAATGTTTTGTCATTGATATGAGTGTTGTTCTCATATCTATATATATATATATATATATATATATATATATATATATATATACATATATATACCCGCGCTTGGCAGCGGAGAAGTAGTGTGTTAAAGAAGGAAAGAGAAAGAAAAGGAAACATTTTGAAAACAACGTAACATGATTGTCAATGTAATTGTTTTGCCACTATTATGAGTGTCCCTGTGATATATATATATAGCAAAATACCAGCTTATGCGATGTCATGTGTTAAAGAAGTTATGAAAAGAAAAGGAAACATTTTAAAAATAATGTAACATGATTGTCAAAGTAATTGTTTTGTGTATTTGGCGGCAGCGTCACGAAGTTGTTTTCGGTAGCTGCATCAGAAAATGTACCACGACGTCTGACACGCCTCCTTTTTACTGTTTTCTCACAGCTTGGATTGCTTCTGTCATATATATACACACACACATCTTCATATCTATATACATATCTACATATACACACACACACACACATATATATATATATATATATATATATATATATATATATATATATATATATATATATATATATATATATATATATATATATATACACACACACATACATACCTATCTACATCATATATACACACACATACATACATACACACACACAAATTACATATATGTGTGTATGTATGTATGTATGTATGTATATGTGTGTGTGTATATATACACATACATATACTTGTGTGTATGTTTGTATGTGTCTATATGTGTGTGTATAGGTTTGGTCACTGAGTGCAAGGGGAAAATAATAAATTATACTCTATAAGTTATTAAACAGTAAAACATTAACGTTTTAAGAAGTACAGGTACATTGAAATTACATTTTCTATGTGAACGTTCAAATTTGTGCCTCTGGTAATGTGCCTTACCGGCATTTAAAGAAAATTAGTTTTGTGTCCTCTGCAGTGTTAAGAGAGAAAGGCTTTGGTTTGGGATAAAAGGAAAAAAGGTGTAAAGAAAGGAAAGTTGCCTTTTTCTTTTATATAGTATAGAGAGATGTGTTCGCTGGCGTTATGATCGCCTTTTGGGGACAGTCGCGTGGGTCTTGTGTAGACTGGTGAGACGTCCCGCCATTAATCGGCTGTGATGGCACTGTCAGTCCTCCACTCCTGTGCGTGTCTTCATAATCCGAGCTGAGGACCTCATAATCGTATACGTGCAAAAGAAAGTGTGAATCGCCTTAATATTATTTTGCCGTGGTGTAGAAAAGGGGTCCCATGTTTGCATTTGTCTGGGCTATAGCGCAGGGGGAGGATGAAAAAAATTAAAAGTGCTCACTTTGACTTAAGGCAGAAGCACAGTCAGCGTCTCAAAGGCTGACACAGCTATGCTCGACTTTTGCTGGGCAGGAGACCACAGTTTTTGCAGACACGTTTATGATATCAGAAGTCTCAGCGCTCTTTGGAGGTCATTCATATATATATATATATATATATATATATATATATATATATATATATATATATATATATATATATATATAGCAAAATACCCGCCTTGCAGCGGAGAAGTAGTGTGTTAAAGAAGTAATGAAAAGAAACATTTTAATAATAACGTAACATGATTGACATTGTCATGAGTGTTGCTGTCATATATATGCCTGCCTAAATAAGTCACCTCGCTTTGCTCTTACTTTTTACCGTTCATTTAATCATGGGTAGTGGCGGAAAAATTATAAAATGGAAGGAGGATGGCTTTACCAAAACAATTATTGATGGCGATCGATTATTCATAAAGCTTGAATTGGTGATCTGTTTTTCTGTGTTAACCTCATAATTTTTCATACTTCTTCTCAAACTAAGGTGGTGCGAGGGTAAAATGAATCGGGATGCACTGATCAATGTAATCGGTGTACCAGGAAATCATGCATTGACAAAAGCTCCCTTTGCTTGTAATGCAAAGTGTGATTAAATGCATTATTTTTAACGTTATGGAGCACATGCATCGAAGCTTCTCAGCTGTGCTTGTGCTAAGAAAAGGAAAGATTTTAAAAATAATGTAACACGATTGTCAATGTGACCTTTTGTAAGTAGTGCCTGGAGGATTCAGTGTGGAGAAACTCTAGAGACAGCGTGTGTATTAACTTGTGGATTTTTCTGTGAGTATTTGGTGGCAGTCTGACGGTTGCTTCGAAGACGGCGTTAGCTGAGCTCAGCTCAGAGCGAAATGAGATGAATGGGAGGGAGATGATGACGTGACTCCCCACCCGCCTTAACTGTCAATCCCCACAAACACAGTCTCGGAATTTGCATAAGCACACCCCTTCACCTACAATTTTAACTTAGTTACAAAGTGATCAAAATTCTCGTTTATATCCTGCGTCCTCTCATTAAACTTGTATCCCGCATTACCTGTGGGCATGTGAAAACGCCAGCGGTAGCCTGTCTATGAACTTAATTTAAACTTTAGGTTTACACCTTGCTTTCTTTCCGAGGTAGCAGCACTCATGAATATGGTAGTATATGTCACTCGCTCGCTTCTTATTGTTTCGCTGCCTTCTCAATTATATAATGCATGTTTTCTTAAGCACTTTTTGGAGGTCTTCCTGGTTTTTTACGCACTGCGTTGACAGTCAGTTCACGTGATTACGTGGGAGGCGTGATGATGTCACACGAAACTCCGCCCCCCCACGTCTTTCCAGCTTAACTCCATTACAGTTAATGGAGAAAAATACCTTCCAGTTATGACCATTAGGCGTAGAATTTCGAAATGAAACCTGCCCAACTTTTGTAAGTAAGCTGTAAGGAATGAGCCTGCCAAATTTCAGCCTTCTACCTACATGGAAAGTTGGAGAATTAGTGATGAGTCAGTGAGTGAGTGAGGGCTTTGCTTTTTATTAGTATGGATCTGTATACTGCATCGGTGGGTGGAATGGTAGTTACCATGGCCACCTCACAACTTTTGGAGGGTGGGTTTGAATCCTGACCTGCTCACTGTATACTTGGGCAACCTATACGTTACTTGTTCCTACCTTGTGCTCATTGCTCTAGAAGACTCTAAAAAGGACGAGGTGGGTTCAATTTTGTTTTCTAACTAGGTATCTGAAAAATGTGTCTAGCACTCTAAACTGTCTTGTCAGAAGTCAGTTTATTTTTTAATACTAGAACTAGCCATGTGAGGCCAACTACATTCCGCGTGTTCAAGTTGTCTGTGAAGGGCTCCCTGTTTAAACGCGGCTGCCAGTCGTGAACTGGGCCCTTCGTTGCACAGCATTATGATTTTTTGTAAGGGAAAGAAAATTACAAAAGAAAACCCTTGGAAACTGATTTGATAGGAACGGCCTACTTGGAATCACTGTTCGAATCGTAATTATGTGGTGGTGTATGAGCATTTCTGCTTCTGTCCGTTCAGTCTGTCTCGTTTTCACAACGCTGTCATTTCCTCTCACGATCTCTTCTCAACCTTTCTCCAATCTCGCAGGTTGCTTTGTGGCAATCCAAAGAGTAAGGCAATATACACGGAGCAGTGGTTATAAAAGGGGGACATATAGATATCCAGGCTCTTTAAAGCATAAATAGGGATCACTTCACTGACATGTGAGCAAGCCACGGTACAACTGTGAGACGTGCAGCACTCGCCGGCTATAACGTAACAATAATAATTTCCGGAACGTGCTGTTACGTTGTCATTCATTTTACCCACTGTCTCTCTTTCATTCATATGTTACGTGGGCACATACCTTTTATCTTCGGCAATCTCATTCTCTAACCAGGCCTCAGGAGCTAACCAGCGTAACACTGTTGCTGAATTCGCGGACAAAGATCAAGATCTAAATAAAGATCTCTTTAGTTAATTTAAAGCACAACAATTTGTTTAGTTTGAATGTCTGTGTTTTGAGGTGTGACTGGAGTACTACAGTCTTCAGTATTATAAGCCTGGAGGAGATTCTTAATGCAATGCCTATGTTTTAACTGTCTCTCTACTGCCATCTAGTGCTGCTTCTTCCAATTCATTCGCAGACAAACAAAGATCAAGATCCAAATGAAGATTATATATAGAGATTCCTGTATTCAATAATGATTTTCATTGAAAGTATCTACTCTGCTGTTAGAAAGAAATTTAGTTAAACCAAAAAAATCTACAGAAGGACAATTATATGGGAAATAAGTGGGACACACCTGTTACTTTTCAGTAGGTCAAGATCCCCAAAGGGACACAAAAGAACCATAATTCAAGAGTCTCTCAATTTGTCTGCATCAGTAAATCTTCTCATTTTCTGTTACAGACCAACCTCTTGACTCAGATTCTATACAAGACCTGAAGGAGGAATGCCAAACACACTTTCCCGACACAATGCAAACCTTAACAGAAGAAGATGTTCTTCATGGGACAGGTCAAAGAAGAGGAGTGACGAGCCCCAATCCAGCCTCTATCCATCAGACCCTTAGCATGCGAGAGAAGTTGGTGCAAAATGCATCCTTAAGTGTTCGTGAGCAGCGAACATCAAATGAATTACTTGAAACCATCTCACGGTCCTTGGAGCTTCTCTCAGAATCCATGCAGCAGATGGTGGAAACCCATCAGGACTTCATCCGAGACACCCTTCAACTGCAGCGTGAGTCCATGCACATCCTGCGGGAATTTACAAGTGGCGCTCTTGCGCTAATGCATGAGAAGTTGAATGGACGTCCCCTACAGCCCTGACTCGCATTCACACCCTCAGGTATTTATAGTGCCAAGTCAATTTTGTAGGTCCTCTTAATAAAGACACTAATAAAAAAATGTGTTGCTGTCTTTCTACTTAACATAAATCTGCCATAAACTGTGAGAATGTCAGGGGAGGTTTTAGTGTAGGATTACAAACAGGTCCAGTTTGATTTTAGATATAGGATTACATCTTGCTAAATTTCCTCAGAGAAGCCTATGGGCTATCCTTTAAATGGATGCAGAAACAAAATATAAAAACACAGCCTACTCACTAACACCTAAGCTATTAAAACAATGACAGACAGAACATATCTCAGAATCAGGCTCAAGGATTCATGCAGCTGTGGTATTAATACTGGTCTAGCTCTTTGGTCACCCACAGAATGCTAGAAATGACATAAACCTAAGGACATTTATATAAAACACCTACTATCAGTTTTCCCAAATGAAATGGATAAAAAGTACAACTGGAAGATAGCCTTTTATTCCACATTTCACAGCAACAAACACTGAATCCCCACTTCTCTGGAGTATTCTTATTTGTCATCTTATACTTGTTCTGTATGGTTTAGGAATTAGGTTTTTTTTTTGATTGGTTTGAAACTCAATGTTTGGAAAATATGAAAATCCTGATGAAATGACTATGTTAGTTCTCTTTACATTAAGCCACTGAAAATAGGACCTAGGTTATAATTAGTGTCCAGCATGTTGCCAAGTTTCTAAATTCTTCATTAAAGTTTCTTCTGGAAGTATATTAAACGTGTTGTGAGTGAATCAACATCAGATCAGGCCTGCTGGCCAAATGATACAGAATGCTTTAGAAGAAGTCCCATGGAAAGGAATCCACTTGAAAAAAATCATTCTGCATCCAACCTGGAAGATGTACTATGCTCGTTACCAGAATAAACTCAACTCTTTTAAATAATTGGGCTGCTGGAAGAAGACTGGATGACCTAGACCCACATTTCCATTCAGTTTGGTACATTGTAGTCATTAGGATCTTCTAGTGTTCTGACAAATGTAAGACTTTTCATTCCGGGGAAAAAATCACTTTAAATACTAAACTCGTTTATAAAATTGTCATGACTTTTAAATTTATCTGAACATACATAAATTGTAATTATGATCGTTGGAATATCAAAATTGTCAAATTAAACTATACATTATGAAAATTACAATTTTTTTTCTTGTAATTTAAACACTTTAATTTAAATATTGGTCAGGTGAAAACAAATCAATATTCAAGAAACTAAGGTAACATTAAATGATGCTGAACAAAGACTGACTCTTTATTTGTGAACATTGTTATAAAGAAAAAACAGTTATACTGGTTCTCACAACCAAGTATTCTCACATCTATAGTTGATAGACCGGTTCTTCCTCATCACCTACTTCACTGTGCGTGCCCTAACACTAGAGGGAAAAAAAACAGAAAGAAATCAACTGGAATACAAAAGGACCATGTGGTGTTATGCAAAACTGTGGATATTATGCAACAGTACTTACCAACTAAACTGGTCTACCAGGTGCTTGGCATTCCACACCCCAGCTCCATTCAACATCAGCTGCTGATTGATGTTATGCTTTACCTGCTGGTAGAGATGGGCTCCCATCTACAGGAAAAAAAAACACCACATTCATTTCTATTTACAATTGTGACAATATTTCTTTTTATATGATGCAATATCCAAATAAGTCGATGATCACAAGAAGAAAAAAAAAATTTTTTTTTTAAACAAATAATGACAAACTCACTCTTGATAAGGAAAAAAAATCAATCCTACAGCAGGTAACCTATAACAAACCTTAGCATCTCACATTTTAGTAACATCTCCATTTAATGTTAATTCCATTTCTACTTAACTGAAGAAAAACACTACAGCAAAGCTTACAAGGATAAACTAATATTTACTTTTTTTGGACAGAATTTTTTTTTATCATGTCTTTATATTTTCAACTGAACAAATATACATTCATAGGAAGACTTTTCATTTAACACATTGTCCAAATAAATAAAAAATGTACTTTCTATATACTGTATCTGTGAGCAAAAAAGTTGTTTTTTTTTTTTAAACTTTTCACACATATCTCTTTAAAACTTAGAAATATCAAAATATTTCATTTGTCACATTCTTTGATAATGTTTATCACCTTTTACCTACAAAGTCTATATATTTTATTTAGTTGAATCCAGTTGCAATTTAAGTAATTCCTTCTTCACTTCTCCACCCTGATAAGGCTGCTTTCTGTAATGCAGATATAGAAAGTTCATTTAAACTTATCAAGAACTGTCATCTGCCAGTTGTGAGTGTGTTCACATAATCTGTGTATAGCCTGTAATTAGTTAAAACACTTCCACAAGGCCTAAGAATTAAGGTTAAGTCCCCGCATTGGCTACTGGTTAAGTTTGGGGTCAAATACAAACGGGTAAGGCCAATTTCCTCTTTCTAAAATATAAAAGGGTTTGATTGGTTCAGTTCACATAATTTAAATTAACTTCTGAATGAGGATCAATAAAACAACAGGGGGCTGTATACTTTTACTATAGGACCTCAAAACTGATCTCTGTGTTAAGTCCAGGCTGAAGACATATTTTAGCATAGCATGGCATATCCTAAATGCACTGTCCATAATGCATACATACCCATTATTGTCTGGACTAAAATTATTGTAATTGTCACTACCAGCCTTCTGTTCTCTACTCTTGTTATCCTGTTGAGGTACTTTTCAAAAGATTTGAATGTTGTAATTTTATTCTTATTCTAACTCACAGCTTGTAGTGCTTAATGTTTATATTATTTTGTATCCAGTATGATTTGATTTTTTTCTGGATTTTTAATTTCAACTGTTACAGTCTGAATTTTTGTGAACAGCTTTGAGCATGAGTAAAACTCATTATAAATAAAATGTATTATTAGTATTACTTTATTTCCTCTATGAGCTCAAATGACATTTAGTGTTGGTGGGCTTCTAATATCTTAAGAATATTTAATATATTCTGTCTAATGGGTACTTTACAGTACAGTAACCCTGTGTGTCTTTATCATGTGCATTTCATTAGAATCTATATCCCTGCTGCCACAACAGATTGCAAGTGACTGGTAATGATACTGGGATTTTCTTTGCTATTCAAACATTCAAATGATCCATCATGTGCTATATAATCTTTTTTTTTTTTTAACCTAACAGGAGGGAACATTGTATAAATAGCTCAGCACTTGCACAGCAATCACACGGTTCCCTTTATTTCAAAGATTTAGAAAAGATTGTATTTTACTGCCATCTTATATGACCTACAGTACAAAAAGAACTCTTTCTAATGAAGTTTTTCATATAAAATCAAACAACAAATGAAATAAATTTCATCTCAGGCCCAGAGTGGTTACACTGAAATTATATCAATGAGTTATTGCCATATTCTGCCATGTATTGCTGTTAAATCATTAGAAGTGAATTTACATCGTCGTTAGCAAGAGGTACACAAAACATTTTGGCCAAAGAAAGTTGAATGTAGAGCAGGGGTCTCTAACATGTTTCTCGCAACCCCTTTCCAAGTAGCTCACCAAAGGGTTAATGAATCCTACATAAATTTGAAAACTTGATTAGTCAAATTAGGAGTGGACAATCTTTCAAAAAAAAAAAAAAATCACATCACGATCCACAATCTGAATTGCAATCTATCTTTTCAATGTGGCATACACTTAAGAGTATGCTTCAAACTCATCAAGACCTAAGTAACACTTTATTTTAAATATCAAGCAAAGTTGAATTCAATTGTTCTCTCGCTAAGCGGAGTTAAGGAACATGCCCTGAAGCTGGCGAGTGAGTGAGGAAGATCTCTCCCCTCGGCCCGCTGCATCTCTCTTGGATTTGTGCAAAAATAAAAATAAATCGGTACCACAATCGAACTATGATACACAGTGAAATGAGAGAACTCGCAAAATCAACCGGAATGTTCAAGCAAATTATAGAGAAAAAAAAAAAAAACAATCTAAATCCGTTAAGTAGTTCTCTCGTGAAAAGCAGACAGACATGGGATTTTATGAATTATATATTGGTAAACTTTCAAAATAATGTGCAGTTAAAGTCTCAACAGCATTCTCAGCATTTCTGGAGCTTAGTAGAGCCAGATAACTATAAGAATTTTCACCAAGCAGCTCTGATTTGTTTGGGTCTCCATACCTCTGTGAGTCTACCTTTTCTGACATGAAATCAAAGTTCAGAACAAGACTGACAGATGAACATTTAATTGACTCCATAAGAGTGAACCTACCGTTTCTCCCCAAAAATAAGACAGGGTCTTATATTAATTTTTGCTCCAAAAGATGAACTAGGCCTTATTTTCAGAGGATATCTTATATTTATTCATGTACAACAATATACATTTATCCAAATACAGTCATGTCACCTTCTTCTGGAATATTGTCAAAACTCTCCACATTGAAACCCTGAATTCCAGCCTGAAATTCTTGCTACATCAGCCACTTTTAGGATTCTACAGGTTCGAGGTGCACGCTTCAATGTCTGATGAATGGTTTGATGTAGTGAAGCAAAATGCAGACATACAAATGCATTTGTGGTGCTTTGATATTCAAGCATCGCATATTCCCCAAAATAATTACACAATATATTTTAAAAGTCTCACATAACATCTTCTGTGCCGTCTTTTTTGCACCTTAACAATACCATCAAAATGTAAATGGCAGTATATTTGAGCCACTGAGAGAAAAAAATAAGGACATAATGAAAATGTCTATTTTGTGATTAAAGTAAACATTTTGGCTTAACTTTAACCACGTAGTTTACTTTATCATTAAAGCAAACCATCGTAAACGTCATCTTAAAACTGACCCAGTTGTTAAATCACTATGCGCTTCTGGGGCTTCCTCCTGACCTGACAGCAGCGGCAAGCAGCATCACCACACAGAACACATTAAATGTATAATATTCCAGCTCTATGCACATTTAGAATTCTTAGATTTATACCTGATATCACTTTCATGATGAAATGCATTAAAATATGTATGTTACATTTTTGTTTAAATAATGCATACTGTTAACAGTTACATACATGGGATGGCACGGTGGCAGAGTGGTAGCACTGCTGTCTCGCAGGGAGTCACGTCCCTTGTGATCCCTGTCTGGAGTTTGCATGTTTTCCTGGTTGGTTTCCACAGTGTGCTCAGCTTTCCATCCAAAGACATGAAGGTTTGGGGATTTGGTGTCCTTGGAATTTAATGGATGTTTCGGGCACACACATCGCATCGTGTGAAGTATAAACCTGGCCTTAGATGCCTTACTTTTCAGCGGACAATCTTGACTAGGACTTATTTTTGGGGCAGGGCTTATATTACAGAACAACCTGAAAATCATGCTAGGGCATATTTTTGGAGTAGGTCATATTTTCGGGAAAACACGGTACGTGGCTACACTCCACCATACACCTCTCTTGTTGACTCCGAGCAGTGTCAGTCATCTGACTAACTAAAAAACACATCACACATGCAACTGGACAAGTGAATACTCTTGTAAAGTGAAACAGTGACATGTAACAAAATGATTAATGAATAACTAATATCTGTGTATTTGTAATTGCATTGTTTTGTTTTGATAGCATTCATGTTTTAATTCAATAGTGTGAGATACACTAGAAAATGCAAAGAGACATACAAAATGCACTTGCAGGTGAACTTTTTTTTGTGATGTTTTAATACAAATGTGAGTTGTGGACACCAACATTTTGTAAATGTTCAGGCAAAACAAGCTTATTCAGTTTGTTTGGGTTGAAATAAACTATGAGAATAAACATAAGAATACATGAGTAGCTCTCAGCCATTTTCACTTTGTAAAAGTAGCTTTCAGGAGAAAAAAGGTTGGAAACCCCTGATGTAGAGTATTCCAAAAACATCTGATCTTGTGATGCAGGAGCTTGATGACATTTTCTCAGAGGCTGGATCTTGTCCTGGGTACATTTAATAGAATATATGTGAATGATGAACAATCTTTATTTTAATTATAGTGTACCTACAGCATATTGAATAAGAATATATTTTATAAATGGCTCTCTCTCATTGATGTCATGAAATTTCAATTAAAAAATTTCCCATAATTTTCTAAGATTATCAAAGGGTAAATTCCTTGAAATTTATTGATATACTCTCGAGATGCGGTCTGCATCTTCATCCAAAACATCCAGTATCACGTCAGGAACAGATACATTGGTGTGAAAAACTATTTTCCCCCTTCCTGATTTCTTATTCTTTTGCATGTTTGTCACACAAAATGTTTCTGATCATCAAACACATTTAACCATTAGTCAAATATAACACAAGTAAACACAAAATGCAGTTTTTAAATGATGGTTTTTATTATTTAGGGAGAAAAAATCCAAACCTACATGGCCCTGTGTGAAAAAGTAATTGCCCCCTGAACCTAATAACTGGTTGGGCTACCCTTAGCAGCAATAACTGCAATCAAGCATTTGCGATAACTTGCGATGAGTCTTTTACAGCGCTCTGGAGGAATTTTGGCCCACTCATCTTTGCAGAATTGTTGTAATTCAGCTTTATTTGAGGGTTTTCTAGCATGAACCGCCTTTTTAAAGTCATGCCATAGCATCTTAATTGGATTCAGGTCAAGACTTTGACTAGGCCACTCCAAAGTCTTCATTTTGTTTTTCTTCAGCCATTCAGAGGTGGATTTGCTGGTGTGTTTTGGGTCATTATCCTGTTGCAGAACCCAAGATCGCTTCAGCTTGAGTTGACGAACAGATGGCCGGACATTCTCCTTCAGGATTTTTGGTAGACAGTAGAATTCATGGTTCCATCTATCACAGAAAGCCTTCCAGGTCCTGAAGCAGCAAAACAACCCCAGACCATCACACTACCACCACCATATTTTACTGTTGGTATGATGTTCTTTTTCTGAAATGCTGTGTTCCTTTTACGCCAGATGTAACGGGATATTTGCCTTCCAAAAAATTCAACTTTTGTCTCATCAGTCCACGAGGTATTTTCCCAAAAGTCTTGGCAATCATTGAGATGTTTCTTAGCAAAATTGAGACGAGCCCTAATGTTCTTTTTACTTAAGAGTGGTTTGCATCTTGGAAATCTGCCATGCAGGCCGTTTTTGCCCAGTCTCTTTCTTATGGTGGAGTCGTGAACACTGACCTTAATTGAGGCAAGTGAGGCCTGCAGTTCTTTAGACGTTGTCCTGGGGTCTTTTGTGACCTCTCGGATGAGTCGTCTCTGCGCTCTTGGGGTAATTTTGGTCAGCCGGCCACTCCTGGGAAGGTTCACCACTGTTCCATGTTTTTGCCATTTGTGGATAATGGCTCTCACTGTGCTTCGCTGGAGTCCCAAAGCTTTAGAAATGGCTTTATAACCTTTACCAGACTGATAGATCTCAATTACTTCTGTTCTCATTTGTTCCTGAATTTCTTTGGATCTTGGCATGATGTCTAGCTTTTGAGGTGCTTTTGGTCTACTTCTCTGTGTCAGGCAGCTCCTATTTAAGGGATTTCTTGATTGAAACAGGTGTGGCAGTAATCAGGCCTGGGGATGGCTACGGAAATTGAACTCAGGTGTGATACACCACAGTTAGGTTATTTTTTAACAAGGGGGCAATTACTTTTTCACACAGGGCCATGTAGGTTTGGATTTTTTTTCTCCCTAAATAATAAAAAACACCATTTAAAAACTGCATTTTGTGTTTACTTGTGTTATATTTGACTAATGGTTAAATGTGTTTGATGATCAGAAACATTTTGTGTGACAAACATGCAAAAGAATAAGAAATCAGGAAGGGGGCAAATAGTTTTTCACACCACTGTATACTGAAGATAAAAAGGTAAAGTTGAGTAGGCTGTATTTGACAAAGTTTTTAGAAAAAATAGTGCATCACAAAAAAAATAAATCTTTAGCAATATAGTTCACAAGAAACACATACACAATCAATATAGAGATCACTAGAAAAGGAGTCTGAAATAAGTGATTATCATGTACAGGAGCAGCACAGAAGAGATTCTCTACCTTACGTTGTGTTCTGCATTGGCTCCATATTTTAATAAGCTGTAAATCAATGAATTGCTAGTAAACAGATGATTATTAGTGCTGACTGGAACACAGAGCAAAGCATACTTAACAAAACAGGTGTGGTTTCATATACCACTACCACTTTCCATTGTTTTAGAGTATGAATATTGCCAGCCCAACAACAGAATTGATATTTAGGTCCTAGCATGGAAGATCATGGAATAGCCAAAGAGTATCTGATTTAAAAAAAGCATACCGGAGAGCCAAGCATAAATGGAGGAAAACTAACTTGACTATCCACTATGAGATATTGAAGGCTAAAATAACAGAAAACAACAACATAGTCCATCTTGTGAGGCGGTGCTATTTCTCTAAAATTATAACAACAATGCTAGTAATCCAAGAGTTTTATTCTCTATTATCGATCCGTTTGCTTAACCCAGGTCACTCAATGGAATGTCTTTGAAAACGTTCCAGTGAAACTTGAGGCTCTTACTATATTTTTTAATCACATAAATTAGTGATATTAGAAATAATATAGTACACCCCCCCATACTGATTCTCTTAAACCCCAGTATTCCATTTTAAGCAAATTAAATTCCTTCACCAGGATAGATTTACCAGATTTATATAAAATAATTTCTCAACCGAGACCCACCACCTGTGTCCTTGACCAAATACCAACAAGTTTTTTCAAAGAAGTATCTAATGTGCTGAGAATGTTCTTGACTTAGTAAATTCATCATTAGATATGGGGGTCTTCCCAGACTGTCTTAAGACTCCTGTTGTTAAAACCCTGTTCAAGAAAAAATAATTTCGACCTCTCTTTTTTTTTGAAAGTTTTAGACCTATTTCTATCCTGCCTTTAGTAAGTAAAATCCTAGAAAAGGCAATCATTATGCAGCTAAATGGTCACTTGAATAAACATGGTGTTTTTAACAAGTTTCAGTCTGGTTTCAGAACAAATCACACTATAGAAACTGCACTTGTTAAAGTAGTAAATGACATGTGGGTAAATGCAGACAGAAGTCGTTTATCTGTTCTCATCCTCTTAGATCTGAGTGCTGCATTTGATACCACTGATCACAATATTCTTATAAATCGCCTTAGTCAGTGGGTGGGCCTCTCTGGAAGGGTCTTAAATTGGTTTGAGTCTTACTTGACAAATTGAAAATTATGTTTGTTGTGGTAATTAAACTTCAAAGACATGTGATATTCTATATGGTGTTCCATAAGGATCTATCCTGAGTCCTCTGCTCTTTTCAATCTACTTGTTTACATTAGGTCAGATTATCTCAAGGCATAATGTGAGCAACCACAACTATGCTGGCAACACACAACTGTATTTATCAATAGCGCCTGATGACCCTGACACTCTTGTCTTATTGACACAATGTCTTACTTATGTTTCTGAATGGAGGATTAGTAATTTTTGTCAAATTAAATAAGGAGAAATCTGAAATCTTAGTGACTGGCAAGAATGGATATACAGTAATGAGGGTATTAGAAATAAATGTAATCCATTAGACTTAAAATTTAAGACAGGGGTAAAGAATTTAGGGGTAATTATTGACTCTGACCTGAATTTTAAATCACATATTAATCAGATTACTAGGACAGCATTTTTTTCACTAAAGAAATATAGCAAAACTTAGACTCCTTATAACTTTGCAAGATGCTTAAAAATTAGTTTACGGTATTTTTTTTTTTTTTAGTCGACTTGATTACTGTAACACACTCCTCTCAGGACTACCCAAAGAAAGACATCATTCGATTGTAACGTGTGTAGAATACAACTGCCAGAATCTTAACTAGGAAAATAAAATCTGAGCACATCTCTCCAGTTTTGATGTCACTACATTGGTTACCCATGTCATTTAGAATTGACTTTAAAATAATGCTTATGGTCTACAAAAAGCTTTAAATGATCTTGCACCATCCTATATCTCAGAATGCCATTCACCTTACACTCCGAATCTTAACCTTAGATCTTCAAGTGAGTATCTGCTTATAATTCCAAGAGCTAAACGTAAACGAAGTGGTGCCTTCTGCTGTTATGCACCTAAAATCTGGAATAGTTTACCTATAGAAATTTGCCAGGTTAATATGGTGGAGCACTTTAAAAAATTGCTAAAAATCCATTACTTTAATATGGCTTTCTCATAACTTCATTTTGGTGTAACCCTGATATTCTGTATATGCATTTAATTATTTTTTTCATGGCTACAAAATCCGTTCTAACCCCTATTTTCTCTACTGTTCTTTTTCTGTTTTTCTGTGGTGGTTATCTAAGCCACCACCACCTGATCAAAGCACCGTGCAGTCCCTACGTTGATGGATTGAAGACCAGAGGTCCACATGACCATCATTGTCTAATTCTTCCACTTGAAGCCTGAAAACCACGAGGACTGATTTAGATCATTTATGTTAGGTAGAATGCCTAGAGGGGACTGGGCGGTCTCATGGTCTTGGAACCCCTACAGATTTTGTTTTTTTCTCTAGCTCACTGGAGTTTTATTTTTTTTTTCTGCCCTCCCTGGCAATCAAACCTTACTTTATTCTTTGTTAATTAGTATTGCCTAATTTTTATATTTTTTCTTTCATCATCTTGTAAAGCAATTTGAGCTACATCATTTGCGTGAAAATATGCTATATAAATAAATGTTGTTGTTGTAGCAAGCTGTCAGTTTTAGAGCTCCACCGGGTCACGTTTTGAATTTCAGAAGTTACAACTGAGTCTAACTTCTTCAGGAAGAACCAAGTCATAAATACATAATATACACTTATAAATGCTCTGAAAAAGATGGAGATTTGGAAGAATTGTCATTTTGATAACCTTAATTTTCTTGACTAAATTAAGATGGAGGCGGGGTCATCGTTTAACATCTTATTTAATGTTATGCATGATATTACTGAAGTAATGATGCACATTCAAACTAGTCTTTATTATAGTAGTTTGATACTTGCAAAAACATTTTGGCAGAGTATTTTTTTTTCTCTTACTTCAATAAACATTTACTGTACAGCCATCTGAGTCTCTAGCTTTCCTGCTTTGAAGCAAGTTTATAGCATCTTCAGAGATCCTCAAAAGTTTATCAAGCTCGTCTACCCTACAAATATTAAGGTGTAATGTTAGTATTTTATCAAATAAACTCCATTTCTTGAACATCTCTTTCCTTACATTTAGAGGAATATAATGACTTAAAGTATTCTTTAAATGTGTTAGTTCTCTGTGCTCCCTCAATTTATTTCCTACTATACTGGTAATCACAAGGACTGTCTTATGAACTTCCTATTTATGTATTATTTGTAGTAAACCTTTTAGCCTTTTCTCCTTGTTCATAATGATGATACGACTTAAGGATAAATGTGTCTCTCTCTATTGTAGTCAAAAGATTAATTTGTAGAGACAATTGTTTCCTTTAGTGTGCATAATTTGGTGACCTTGCATGATCCTATTCATTTACAGAAATTGCAGTAAGCAGCTCTGATGCCTTTGTCTGAACTTTTTTTATGTGAAACATCTAAGAAAGGTTTAATAGGACAATTTAAGTGCTTCCAGTAATATACCTAAAGAAATTTCTGGATAAACACTAGTCTTTAACAAAATATCAATTAGTGTGAAGACCATCTCATTGATTCATTTTCTGTTTCCTAGCTTTCTCTTTCACTCTCTCAGCAGAGTTATATAAAGTTTGCTACAACTGCAGCTAAATTAGTGTTACTCACCTGCAAGAAATCTGGCCTAAACCCCTCTGAAATACGCAAGTCTATACATTTGTAAATCAGTTCTTGAGTATATATGATGTAGTGATGAAAAGAAATGTTTCTTTTTCAGTTTGGATATAGAAATCTCAACGACCCAGAGAAATTATGATTCTTACTAAACTTTGAAATTCCAGTAGCAGTATTCTGAGATATGGTTACAGTTGCCTATCTAAATATGCATTTAATATACAACTGAAATCTCTAGCCATTTATGGGTTCTCCTACTGAAAACTAATGCAAGAATATTAAGCATGAGTATCATCCATATTCAGGAAAGTGGATTCAGAGAGTATTTAGACCCCTTCAATTTTTTCCACATTTTGTTATGTGGCACTCTTGTGCTAAAATCATTTTCTCCCCCACATCAAGCAACAATCAATACTCCAAAATGACAAACTGCAAAAGTTTTGCAAATTTATTAAAAATAAACTAAAATATCATGCATTTGATCCATTGAGATGAGGTATTGAATGTTCCTTAATGTGAGGAAAAAAATTTACTTTAATGATTTTGGCACAAGGCCACAACATAGTTAAAACGTGAAGAACTGAAGGAGTCTGAATACTTTCTGAATCTACTGTACTGTATATTAGCCAGAATTCATTTGGATTTGTATCCACCTTAATATATGCACCTCCTCTATCCTTTTCGGGAAACATCCCCATGATAACATTTTAAAATGTACTGCTTGTCTGAACTTAATAGATAACATACTGTACAGCCATTTTGGGAATACAAATCAAATTATTTATCAAAATCAGGAGTAATGACCCCAAATCCACACCAGCTGACAAACTATATGATCAACTTTTTTAAGAGACTGTATGTGATATACAGAGATCGAGAGCATGCGCTGATAGCGCTCTCCTGCACACATCACACAACAAACCACCTGGAATGGGACTGGAGTGCAGCAGGTGATACCTCAGCACCACACCATACTTGGAAGACCCCCAAGTTTTCTCTGTAAGTTGGAGGACCTGCAATAGTCGGGATGCAGATTAATGTCATACCCAGGACGAAGCAATTGCTGGTTAAGGGCCTTGCTCAAGGGACCAACAAAGTACAGTCACTTCCGACGTTTACGGGAATCGAACCACCCACCTTCCAATTGCCAGTGCAGATCCCTAGCCTCAGAGCCACCACTCTCCTGATATACATGGAATTTTTAAATTAGTTTTTGTATCCTACCAAGTGAAAAGTGAGACAATGAAAAATGACAACAGCACCAAGGTCTAGCAGTACCTCCAAAGGGGGAAAGTGAGTCATGTTCTCCTAAACTCAGTGAAAGGCACAGTTTTTGTTAGTGGAGGTACAAATAAAGGTGAGTACTCCTGGAAATGGAAACAGCACATTGCTCATCCATTGCTGGACATGGAGAGTTATGCAGCAGTGCCGCAGTATTCTGTGAAAGGTTAGACTACTTTCTTTGTAATTAAAATCTTGCATCAGCAAGAGTGAGTACTTACTGGCATATTAAATACAGCACTGAATTAAAATTATTCCTCAAGGCAGAGTTGGCAAGAGGTTTATCTGCACAACTATACTGAATTGCTTTGTGACAGATCAACAACATTTATTTATATAGCACATTTTCATACAAACAGTAGCTCAAAGTGCTTTACATCATGAAGAATAGAAAAATAAAAGACACAATAATAAAATAAGTCAACATTAATTAACATAGAATAAGAGTAAGGTCCAATGGCCAGGGTGGACAGAAAAAAAAAAACTCCAGACGGCTGGAGAAAAAAATAAAATCTGTAGGGATTCCAGACCATTAGACTGCCCAGTCCCCTCTGGGCATTCTACCTAACATAAATGAAACAGTCCTCTTTGGATTTAGGGTTCTCACGAAAGGACTTGAAAATGATGGTCACGTAGACTTCTGGCGTTTAATCCATCCATCATGATGCTTTGAGTAGGTGGAAGTGGCGCAGGCCACCACCACAAAGAAACCGGAAAAAGAAACAGAAGAGAGAGTAGGGGTCAGTACGGATTTTAGAGCTACCATGAACAGTTATTATGATGAATTGAACATACAGAGTATCAGGATTAAGTTAAATTGAAGTTATAAAAAGGCCATATTAAAGTAATATGTTTTCAGCAGTGTTTTAAAGTGCTCTACTGTACTAGCCTGGCGAATTCCTATTGGCAGGCTATTCCAGATTTTAGGTGCATAGCAACAGAAGGCCGCCTCACCACTTCTTTTAAGCTTTGTTCTTGGAATTCTAAGGAGACACTCATTTGAGGATCTAAGGTTACGATTTGGAATATAAGGTGTCAGACATTCCGATATATAAAATGGGGCGAGATTATTTAAGGCTTTATAAACCATAAGCAGAATTTTAAAGTCAATCCTGAATGAAACAGGTAACCAGTGTAGTGACATCAAAACTGGAGAGATGTGCTCGGATTTTCGTTTCCTAGTTAGGATTCTAGCAGCTGCATTCTGCACTAGTTGCAAACGATTTGTGTCTTTTTTGGGTAGTCCCGAGAGGAGTGCGTTACAGTAATCTAGTTGACTGAAAACAAACGCATGAACTAATTTTTTCAGCATCTTTTAGTGATATAAGAGGTCTAACTTTAGCTATGTTTCTTAGGTGAAAAAATGCTGTCCTAGTGATCTGATTAATATGCGATTTAAAATTCAGATTACAGTCAACAATTACCCCTAAGCTTTTTACCTCCATCTTGACTTTTAATCCTAATGTATCCAGTTTATTTCTAATAGCCTCATTGTATCCATTATTGCCAATCACTAAGATTTCAGTTTTCTCTTTATTTAACTTGAGAAAGTTGCTATTCATCCATTCTTTTCAGTTTGGTAATGGGCAAAGCAGCAGAACAGGTGTATTCTTGAAAATGGAATAATTCATACTAGCTCTCTATATTAATGCTTGATGGTGCATGGTCTGTCATTTCCTATTTTGACCACTGTAATGCCTTCTGGCATGCTCATCTCCAAAATGCAGCAATACAGATTTAAATATTGCATAAAATGTGAGTCTCGTTGCCATCTGCTGACCTACAGAATATATTGATTAAGAAGCACCTAAACAGATGAAATACATTGAATTTAGAATTGCATGGCTCTCCATCGTTAAATAACCTTTAACAATAGGTAATGAACCTTCAAACAACAAATGCAGCATGATTTGAACACAGCACACTGAGGAAGTGCAGGAGTGGTACAAAAGGGGCAGATACACTATTGCTGGATAGGACAAGGTTGGCAAATAAAATGTTTTCCCACTTGTTTTAATTTTTGTATTATGACTCCCTACTTATTTAAGATGGGGGTATCATACCAAGCCACTTTTCTGAACAAGTGTTCACCAATTTATTTGCACAAAGTGTAAACAGCACACACACAGTTACTTGCACAGGTTTTTCAAATGGAGGCTCTCCTCAAGTTTAGCGGCAGATGAACAGCAAAAGGTACTCTATATCCATATACTGATTGGCATAACATCATGTTCTTGAATAACTCCAGGTTCAAGATTTGTTTTCATGAAAAAAAAATGCAGTCTCTAATGGAGGATCAAGCTAGATTTCTCAGATTTCATTGCTGCCTGCTCCTTATATTGTGAAAGATCAATAACTATGTGCATATTCACACAAAAAAAAAGCAGCACCCAATTTGCCGCCAAGATACAGTGGACAGAATTCCCCATACACAGTAATATATTACCCCTCAGAGTACACTACATTAGTTTATGCAAAGAGAACTTTTCTGTAAAATAACATTCCCCTTGCCTTTTGTTTTATACCCTACTTAGAATAAAAATAAATCCTACTTAAAATCAACACTAAATTAATTGAAATTTCATTACAATCACTACCAAGTGAGCGACAAACCAGGATATTTTAAATGTACACAATTCTTAAAGTTACTACTGTAAATACTGCAATACACTTTTCAAATCAAGTTTGTTAGAAAGTCACTTTCTCGGATTCGGAACATTTGATATTGTAATACTGTAACTGTGCATCAGTATAAGGATGAGACATTAGCCGTTCGATAACATCCAATGTCAAAAATAACATTTAAAATTAGCTGAAATTTTAAATGCCAAACTCCGGATGCTTTTTTCAAATTTCTCCCTTTTGTTTAGATCTATGGAAAGTTTAATGCCATCTTTGTCCAATCACACTTGTTAATTTAAGATTATTATTCCAGAATTTTTGTAAAGTACTTTTTAATTCTACTATTTTCAAGATCCCTCTTATAAGGTAAGTGATCAGACTGTATTATTGCTTATGCCTTTGTACTAACCCAGACGTAGGGGTTGAATTGGATAGCTCTTAACTGCAGTACAGTAATTACTTATAACTGGAGACTGTAAACTATTCACTTCCATACAATTTAAAATTGTCCTGTGTGCTACTGTGCTTCATTATATTCATCACATTTTAGTATTTAAACTAATGAACATTACTTTGGCCTCAAAAACCCAAAGAATGGCATAGATTCATTTCCAGCAATTAATTACACTGTTTTAGAATAAGATAATGTGATTTAATTAATATGATACATGTCATATCATCAGAGAGGTCCACCTTCTGGTTCAAAGCTTTATAAGCACAGTCACATGAATGTTTAATGTAGAAGTTCTGAAACACAAACTGTATTTTTGAATTAACTTATAAAGTAGTTAAACTGTGTTAATGTTATAGACAAATATTTGGATGTGTATGAGGGGAGCAAGGTTTAACTGCAGCTTGCTCTGCAGTTACAACCTGTTAGATGAGGGTGGCGCACTGTCTAAGGTTTCTTCATGACTCCCACCCAGAGCAGTCCTGATAGGCATCTGCTCCCAGTGATGCTGAACTACAGCTGTGTTCATTGCAATCATAGTTTGAATACACAGCCTTTGTTTCTTTATCACAGTTATGTATGATCTTGTATTAAAAAGCAATTAAAAAAACCCACCAGGAAACATGCGAACTCCAGGTGGGGAACACAAAGGACGTCACTCCCTGTGAGACATCAGCGCTACCACTCTGCCACTGTGTCACCCCCATGTGTGTAATTATTAACAGTATTCATTATTTAAACAAAGATACCGATTTATCTGTAAAATGTAACATACATAACTTTAATGCATTTCATCATGAAAGTGATGTCAATTATAAATCTAAGAATTCTAAATGTGCAGAGAGTCGGAATATCATACATTTAATGTGTTCTGTGTGGCGTTTGCTGCTGTCAGCTCAGGAGGACGTTTACGACGGTCTCCTTTATTGATAAAATAAACTACGAGTCTGCGGTGGACGGGCGCCCTGCCCGGGGCTTGTTCCTGCCTTGCGCCCTGTGTTGGCTGGGATTGGCTCCAGCAGACCCCTGTGACCCCGTGTTAGGATATTGCAGGTTGGATAATGGATGGATGGATAAACTACGAAGTTAAAGTGGACATTTCGAGGTTAAAGCCACAATTTCCACTTTAATCACAAAACAGACAATTTCACCATGTCCTTAATTTTTTTCTCTGTGGCTCAAATACGCTGTCGTACATTCTGATGCTGTTGTGAAGGTGAAAAAAAAAAAAAAGACAGCACAGAAGATGTAATGTGAGACTTTTCAAGTATATTGTGTCAGTACGATTGGGAATATGCGACACTTGAAAAGCACCACGAATGCATTTGTATGTCTGCATTTTGCTTCACCACAGCGAACCATTCATTAAACAATGAAGTGCGCACATCGATCCTGGAGGATCCTAAAAGTGGCTGGAGTAGAAAGAAATTCAGGGTTTGAATGTGGAGAATTGAGATGATATTCCAGGAGATATGACTGTATTTGGATAAATGCAGATTGTTGTACATGAATAAATATAAAACACATCCCCTGAAAATAAGCCCTAGTGTATCTTTTGGAGTAAGAATTAGTATAAGACCTGGTCTTATTTTCAGGGGAAACACGGTATCTCCTGATATGACAGTACAAGTTAAAATGATTGCAACTGATAGCTAACTAGTCACATTATCTTTCTCTTAAAGCATGCATGACTCATGTATTTTTATTTATTTCTTTTTAACCAGTCAGAAAAAAAGTGGCAGTAATGAATCTTTTTCTTTTTGAAAGCACGGTTGGATTTTTCCCCCAATTTATTAATTTAAATCCTGTAGGATTTTTAAATAATAGATATGATTTCTGTAATTCAGTTCCAAATATCAAGCCAACAATAGCCTACAGAATATGGAGTTGTGGAAAATACTTTTTCCATTTATGTTTAGGCAAACTGAAAATGTATATTTTAACAGACATTTAACAGTGAATATATCAAAAAAAAAAAATCAATAAAAGGCTGCAAGTACAGAAAGTCTTGGGATACTGTAATTAAAAAGTTAAATCATATACTGTGATAGGTAGATTCAGCATGCAGTGAGTGTAACTGATTGCCACAGGCAGTTTAAGAGTTTAATATTTAAAGCTGAAGCCCACACCTTTTCTCTAAAGTAATGTGGAAGGCCACCACTAGTTTCAAAAGTGAGGTTTTGGAATGAGAAAGTAAATAAGAGATGGACACTCCTGTGGTCACAAGGCAGCAATATATTTCTCAGGTCATAAGACAGTGATGGAAAGGTAATCATATGTCTTTTAAGAGATTACTTGTGCCATTAAGTAGAAGAATACATTGGTAAAATTTACAAGTCAAAGAGAGGGAATGCGACAGGTAAATAGAAGATGGGGTCACTCTGTCAGCCAGGTGGCCAATATACCCTTTAGGTCAAGGTAATGGTATCCAATACTGGGGCAATTACATCCATTTAGAAAGTTATCAATGTTTATTAGGCATTAGAAAATATTGGTGACTAGGCAAAAACACAGGAATGTTGGAGTCAGATAACGATGAGAAAAATGTACAGAGTGAGGTAATCATATGATAAGAAATTGTATTAAAACGAGGTATAGTCAGGCTTCATTGAAGTGAGAAAGCTTTTGTGCATCTATGCAATAAAGTCTAAATTCTGACTGCCCATCCAGAAACACTGCATGTTTTATATCAAGAGGGAACAAATCTTTCTCCACAACACAAGTCATAAAGGTTTATAAAAAATCATCATAAATGTTTGCAATGCTAGCAAGTAACATCTTTACAGTTGTCTCTCTCTCCTTTATCATTTAGTTTGAAACCAAAATGGGTTCCAATTGCAGAAATGACCTTGGTCTCCAAAATAACACCCATCTTTACTGTCATTTTTTTTCCACCCCAAGGTCATGGGTAGATGGGGCATCAATTTTTGCCACAGCAGTTGTTCCAAAAAAACTGTGACTAAGGACAGAAACCATTTAACAACTGCTTTCAGAGCTTTTAAAAGCTTGTAATATATGGACACAATTTCACTGGTCCTTGTTAGTCAATGCATAAACATTGTTTAGTGTTGTAAAAGCAGATCTTAGAAAGCTAATGTTTAATGTTAAATACATATAGTGTATGCTTACTATCTATAGAATGTCAGATTCTCACAGTTATTAGGATATGGTATAGACTCTCACCCACCACATAAGTTAACATTGGATAGAACTACCTTACTTATATCTGAAGAACACAGTGTTTATTAAGCCAGTTAGGGAAATAGGAGATAGACACGGTCAGAAAACTGTATACCAATGTGCTTACGCGATTAACTTGCAGAACGTACGACTGTATGACCAAACTTAGAGAAATCAAACAATTTCTAAACCTTAAATAGAACTTTTCTTAACTAAGAACTTTTTTTTTTTTATATCAATGTTTTCTCTATTTTTGTGTGAACTGTTTTGCTTTGAAGTTTTACTAAAGCTTTTAAAACTAAGATAATTTTTCTATGGAATTATTTGATACGCATCATACTGATGCTTGAATCATTCTATTAAGTAAACTAAAAGCTGCAGATCTTTGTTAAATTTGGATTAATGCAGATACAAGTGTTTTAGATTAAAGTAAATGTGTACCCTTGATACTACTGCACAACTTTGAAATTAATGTTTTAACCACTATTGTCTGATTATATTTTACAAATGCAAGGTGCAATGTTTGTGCTGTTTAAATTGTTAAATTATTACTAGCCCTCACACAAAAAAGCATACATCTGGTATTATACAAATATTAAGCAAGCCGATAAACCATCTACTGGCAAAAGCCTACTTATGAAATACATCTGAAGTGCCCTTTGTTGTGTGAACCTCCCACTACTGTGTTCCCTTTTTAATCACAATTATATCGCAAAGTATGATAAACTATATAACAAAGTTTAACACAATGGCAGTTTTTTTTTTAAATCACTTGCAATGATAAGATCAGGGAGAAAGTTAAAATTATCACAGATTGATGTGTGGTAAACAAAGCAGCATTAAGTTCTTGGAAGTGTTGGAAGGTCTTTCATGGTCACCAACACTACCTATCTAATTAAGATGGCCCAAGAGCACATTCAATTTTTAGAGAACTGAAGAAAATCAAATTGTTACCCCAGATCCTCCTTACATCTACAGATGTAAAGCAGAGAAAATATTGAATACCTGCATCACAGTCTGGTGGGTCTGTTACGTAGTTCCCATTGGTAGGTCATTATAACACCCCAGTTAATTACGGGAGTCAAGCTGCAATTCATAAAAAACATTTATGACTCCAATCCCACAAATTCCAGCAACAAACAGTATGTATAAATGCCACACTGAAACCTATACTTGTAGCGGGGCTACATAGGTTGTGTTGTCAAATGTCAGTACTGAGTGTGTCTCGTTTCATTGTCCCGTTTGCTGTTTGTGTGTGTATCAGTAAATGTTGGCCCCCTTAAAGGGGGGCGGATAATGGAAGAAGACCACAGCCTCAAACCTGGAAAACAGCTGTTCGCTATTAACCAATTACAGCCGTCACAGGACTATTTAAGCCATCAGAAAGGAAGCGAGAGGAGAGAGAAGGGAAGAGAGAGGAGAAGAGAGGAGGAAGAGGAGACTTTCATTTCACGACCATGAGCCATCCATACCTGCCGTATTCCACCACACGCATTTCATCCAGTTTGTTTTCAATCCGTCGGACTGACTTCATTATCCTCATCACGAGAGACCCTGGGGTCGGACTTTATCATCCACGGTGAGGCTGTTCTATTTTGTTCAAGGAAAATCAAACGTCTCATTTACCATGCGTTCAGTGAACCGTATTCAGGACAGTTTTATAACTTTCCGTATTTCATTCATTTTTGTTATTTGTGTTGTACGTTATATGTTACAGTGGCAAGGGAGGGTTTTGTTGTATTTATATATGATGGTGTCTCGATGTTGATGTGGTGGAGGGATATTTATATTTAAGTTTCTATTTTTTGCATTTGTCTTGTTGTTTCATTTAATACATTTAAACAGTATAATTTTTCATATCTGCTTTTGAGAGTTTTATATTTATACCGTCGATTGTGGGGGAAAGTGTACTTTATTTGAGGTACAGCTTGATAGTTAGATTCTTCTCAGTAAATTATCCAGGCCACAGGTCTTGGAGGTGTAGCTGCCGGCTGGGTAAGGGGTCGGCCGTTACATCCTAAAACATTCAAGTCCAAGACTATGTAAACACCTACACTTGGGCAATCAATTTGAACTAACAATTCAGTGTTAATCAGATTGCACGGTTGTTGCTTTTTCTTTTCAATTCATGTCGTGTAAATACATTAGATAGGTATATTGCATGTTTATTGATACGGTGTGTAGTGAATTTTAAGTTGTTCCCAATTTGTTTAGTAACTTGTATCTGTTGTCTGATGACGATAAACGTAATTCTTTTATATTTTATGGTTTGCAGTTTAATGCTGGCTTGCTCTAAACCTTACTATTAAGCTTGAGAGTTTGGGTCTAGACAGACCAACAGACTCCTGAGCTGAAAAGATCATTTGTAACTTTTTGAATTTAAGACCAGAGAGACAAACAATTCGAATAAGATGTTATTTTTTTTAATATTCTGCTGTATTTATTATTTCAAATAACAATCCAACCATTAAAAAATACTTCTACATTTCAAAGGAGGAAAAAAAACGTTTAAAATGTGGTAAAATCTCTCTATTATAAAAGAAAATCTTGCGGCGAGACATTATGTTCTGAAAAGGGACACTTCAGAGAGGCAGAGACGGTGACATAGGCAAGGAAAGTAATAATCAGTCTAGAACAAGTGGAATTGAAAACCTTGCAGGTCCAAACGGGGTCAGAAATAAAAGACAAAGAGTAAAATACACAGTAGAACTTCATAAAGACATTCAAAAATGTTGGCGCCATACACATGCAGAGCAAGTTCAAAAATATGACAGTACTAAAATTCGAAAGTGTCAATAACAAGACAGTACAGATTGCATTCATGCAAACAAATGGAAATTATTACTAGGTGAAATAATGAAACAGCAAAAAGAGATCGAATATATGGACATAGGTGATATGTCGGAAGTATGTAGATATTTTAAGGCTTTAAAGTTTAAGTCGGAGACTTGTAGATTGTCTACTTCGTGTTGCCATAAGGGAAAAGTACTGCTGCTTCCCAATAAAGAGGCGTTTCCGCAAGAATTAAAAGATTTGTTGTTTGGTGAAAGTGAAATCAACAAACACTACAGGCAAAATGTACGCGTCTACAGTAATCGTTTCACGTTAACATCATTCAATGCACAAAACGTTGATTTACACAATAATGGACCATACACTATGAGAATCTGTGTTCCCGCAACAATTACAGCTACGACAAGTTTAATTTAAAAAAATAAAAAGCACAATTTGGTCAGGTGTATCTTTATGATCATGGAGAAGCGATGCAACATAGAAGCGAAACAGTTAAACAATCCAAGTTAATAGATATTATATAGCCAATAATGGATACAAATCCATACATCCAAACGTATCGCACTTACATGAGATTTACGAGCAAGACACAGACAAAGACATTTTCTTGGATGTCTATATGAATCCGAAAGATCACAGTCGCATTTATAATAAACCCACATGTGACGAATTGTCAGCGATAATACTTTCAAAAGACACAGATATCAAAGACAGAGTAGATATTCGTGTATATCCAAAGGCAAAGCATGCTTCATCATTTATGTCAAATACATGACATTATTAATGCATATGTAAAATTACCAGCTAATCGTCTCTTTATTAAATCGAATCAAGCTAAACCTAGAATGGAACCTATACAAGGTCTCATTGATTACATTCAAAATTCAAATATCAATAGTTCATACAAATTCAAAATAGGTAAAGCAGTAATATTACCATCATCATATCAAGGTAGTCCAAGAGCATTACAACAATTAGATCATCATGCAATGACAATATCCAGAACTATCAGTCAGCCAGATTTATTTCTTACAATGATGTGCAATCCACAATGGCCAGAAATCTGCAGCTTCTTGAGAACAATGCCACCTGCTACATCGGCTCTGGGTATTCACACTTTCATAAGTAGATTGTTTTATCAGAAAAGTCTTGTTTTTATTGAAACAATATTCACTCATTGCCAGTTATACATTGCATTATTAAAAGTGAACATAATGCATATGTTACAATTCCCATTAAAAAAAAAACACTTTAAATTGTATTTTCACAGGACCAAACTCGGGGGTTGGCAAGCAAAGCAAGCAGGAGGCAGAGCCCCCCAAGCCCCCTAATGTTCATTATATAAATCTTCCCTGTAATGTGCAGTCTTGTGGGGACAACCAACTCATAACAGATTTCATCTTTTAAACAACAGATAGAAAGAATAATTGCTTAGCACTGTAATTTAAGGTACAGTTTAATACACTAAAAGAACACTACATTCAAATATTTCAAAACTTTTAGGTATGATTATTCCCAAATAAGACAAACAACATAATGAAATGTGGTGAGGTTATATGGGTTACATAAAGGGATTCCCATTTGGCTTATACCAATTGTTTAGACAAGGGATCAAATAGTAAATATGCCTCATTCAAAATGAATGTGGCTGAAAAAGAATTATCAAAAAGCCTAGCCTAGTCTGTTTAGCATGTTGAAGAACATCAAAAAATGTTAAAATACACCAAATACCAAGATTATTTACTCTCTCTATAGTATACAAGAAACGTTGTTTTACAATCTAATAGATTACAAAATTAAATCAGGTATTCATAATGGGGTGAGAGGCATTAATATTTTGAATCTTCTATACTCTGTCAAAAAAGTATACTGTATATCTTGAAATTCAGTATACAAGTATTGAAATGGTGATGTAAAGATTCACAAGCTTGTAAAATGTGTCTATTTTTACATCTTTGGGGAATATTCATTCTACATCTTGATCAAGGCTTTAGACTAAAAAAGTGAATTCTCCAACTGCAACACATGTCCTGTATACACAGTATCCTTTTACAGGGCACTGTTATTTTTGTAGTTAAATAAACTTGAGTACAAGTTATTCCCACTACCCACTCATTTTTTCGTTTTCCAGGACTAAGAATTCAAATTAAACTCTACTGATACTTCTTGGTTACTTTGAAGCCTGAAGGTACACAAAACATAACTATTGTATCTTATGTTGCCATAATCCAAATATTTGGCAGACTTTATAAAGTCTGCTTAAAACTGAAGTAGACAAATTCTTTGATCAGACAAAAGAAACTACAGTCAAAATACAGTCAGGTCCATAAGTATTTGGACAGTGACACAATTTTCATAATTTTGGCTCTGTATGTCACCACAATGGATTTGAAACAAAGCAATCATTATGTGATTGAAGTGTAGACTTTAGGCTTCAATTTAAAGGGTTTAGCAAAAAAGGTCATATGAGGTGTTTAGGAAGGACAGACATTTTTCTGCATAGCCCCCTATTTCCAGGGGCTCAAAAATATTTGGATATTTCACTGACAAGCTGTTTCATAGCCAGATTGGAGCAGTTCTCTCATTATTTCATTAGCTATTAAGCAGGTACAAGGTCTGGAATTGATTCCAAGTGTGGAATTTCCATTTGGAAGCGGTCACTGTGAACTCTCAATATGAAGTCCAAAGAGCCGCTGATGCAAGTAAAAACAGTTCATTAGGCTGAGAAAACAAACCCATTAGATAGATAGTCAAATCAACCATCTGGTACATTCTTAAAAAGAAGGAGAACACACTGGTGGACTCAGCGACACCAAAATATATGGAAAAACCACAGAAAAAAACTGTGCTGGATGATTGCAGAATTCTGTCCTTGGTAGAAGATCAACCCCTTCACAACATTTAACCCAACCAAGAATACTCTCTGGGAGGTAGAACTATCATTGCCAAATGCTACAATCAAGAAAAGACTTCATGAAAAAAAAAAAGGCACAGGGTTGACCAAAAGGTGCAAACCACTGGTAAACCTTAAGCATAAGAAGTACAAATTAGACTTTTTTTAGAAAAAAATTTTTTTAAAAGCTCATCCAGTTCTGGAATCATTTGTTTTTGGACAAAGGGAATGAACATCAATATATATCAGAATGTTGGAAAGATTAGAATTGAATAAACCACACTGAAGAATACCATATCATCTGTGCAATATGGTGAAGGCAGTTTTATACCATGATCAAGAATGGCTGCAAATGGAAGTCAGTCATTGGTGTATATTGATTATATGACTGCTAGCAGAAGCAGCAGAATGAATTCTGAAGTGCGTGGGACAATACTATCTGCCCAGAATCAGCCAAATGTTGCAAAACATACAGCAAACCAAGTGTTTTTCAAGGTAAAGAAGTGGAATATTCTTCAATGGCCACGTCAATCAACTAACCTCATCCCAATTGGACATTTCAGTTGAAGAAGACAAAGCAAACAAGAAGCAGATGAAAACAGCTGCAGTAAAGGCCTGGCTAAGCATCTACTGAAACCCAGAACTCTGAGATGGCCATTGGTTTCAAACTACAGCAGTCACTGACCATAAAGGATTTCCAACCAAATACTGAAAATGATCATTGTATCTATGGTTATGTTAGTTTGTCCATATACTTTTGAGCTACTGAAAATGTGGGGACCATTTATAAAATGACTATCTTTTCCAAACAGCACAAACAATATTTTTATTTAACCCCTTGAATTAAATCTGAAAGTCTATACTTTAACACCTTCTTGATTGCTTTGTTTGAAATCCATGGTTGTATACAGAGCCAAAATTATGAAAATTGTGTCACTGTCCAAATACTTATGCACCTGACAGTAAAGTATCATGTGTAAAGTTTATAACAATAAAAAACTAGTAATTAAATGAGCTAACATAACATTATTAATCATACCCTGTTTTCACAAATGTACCACTGTATAACCTGCACATTTTGCTTCTTTCAGGAGAAAAGTATAACCAGCAACCTTCTAAAAGCATCACATTTAGTTTTTCAGTTTAAAAAATACAACCTTCAAGTTTGCACTCTTTCTTTAAAAATAACCAAAACCAGAATTGAGCAAATTAACCTGCAACCACTGATAGTGCAATAATTTTCACATGTGAACTATTTGCAACTGTCATGAGGCTCACATAAAAATTATTCATTACTGAACAGCAGCGTTGCCTCATGTAAACTGCATTTTGTAATAAAAGTAAATGATATTCTACATGTAATTGACATTTTGTTACTGCTGACGGATTTTGTTGTATCATGCTTATAACTCAACGATACCCACCACATGTTGGTCGCAAAATAGTAAACTTCACATTACTAACCAACCAACCACCTTACCCATATGCTAAAATAGCTCATAACTTGTGGGTGCTGCACTTCTGGATGAGATTTTCACAGCTTTCCTCTACTTCATTGCCCTTTGACTGCTGCAATATTATTACATGCACCTGTAGGCAGACAATTTAAATCCATTTTGATGCCTTCACATGTAATAGTATTCACAGTAGAGTATGATTTGATTCATTGAACTCTGGATAAGACTTAATTCAGCCACCTGCTTCCAAAAGGAGACACTAATGTTTTCAAAATGCACTCACATTTCTGCGTTTTGAAGCCGACTGAATAGTGTGACTTTTCTAAATGGGATTTTTCTACCCCCTCCTGCTCCAAAGAACAGAATGCAAGTCAATGTCAATTTATTTATATAGCACGTTTAAAACAACATAGGAATGCTGTGGCCAAAGTGCTTTACAATAATAGAATAAAAGAAAAAAAACAAATAACATAACATAAATAGAAATAAGATATATGAACATAAATAAATAGTAAATAGAAGTAATGTTATATAATCACAATGAGGAAACCATCAGTATTACTGAAGGTCACGGAATGCAAGTGAATAGAAATGAGTCTTTAATCTTGCTTTGAACAGTTCAATTGTAGACAACTCCTTTATATGATGAGGTAAAGACTTCCACAGGCAAGGGGCAGAAGCTGCAAAAGCCCTGTCCCCCTTGGTTTTACACTTGGTACGAGGGACAACAAGAGACAACTGACCAGAAGATCTAAGCACTCTGGATGGCTGGTGTAAAGCACACAATTCGGATAAATAGGCATGAGCAAGCCCATGTAAAGATTTAAAAACTAGCAACAAAATTTTAAAATCAATTTGATAAACACTATTTACTTTCACAAAGTCTCCTCTTGATTGTAGACTTTGGCAATGATAGGCCTACCTCTCAAGACAGTGTTCTTTGTTTAGCTACATGTTGTGAAAAGGGTTATACTTCGCCAAGGAAAAAAATCTGCAATTATCCAGAACAGCTGTCTTCCATGGTTATCCTGGCCTTCTAGTGTGTTTCTTCTCTTTAAAAATGTACCAGATAGTTGATCTGACCACTCCTGGTTTTTCTACTACCTCTCTGATGGAATCAACTGCAGACTTTCTACCTGCTCAGTAGTTAATGTAATAATGATGGACTTGCTCACACCTGGCTATGGAACAGCTTGTCCGTTAACTGTTCAAATCTTTTCAGGCCCTGTTATTGGGGGACCGTGTGTAAAAATGGCTCATTCCTAAATGGTTCATACAATACTTTAGTTTAACCCTTTGAATTAATTAATTCAATTCAGGGCTTAGGCGGCACGGTGGCGCAGTGGTAGTGCTGCTGCCTCGCAGTTAGGAGACGCGGGTTTGCTTCCCGGGTCCTCCCTGCGTTGAGTTTGTATGTTCTCCCTTCGGGTACTCCGGTTTCCTCCAACAGTCCAAAGACATGCAGGTTAGGTTGATTGGTGATTCTAAATTGTCCCCAGTGTGTGCTTGGTGTGTGCATGTGGGTGTGTGTGTCCTGTGGGGGGTTGGCGCCCTGCCTGGGATTGGTTCCTGTCTTGCGCCCTGTGTTGGCAGGGATTAGCTCAAGCCCTCGTGACCCTGTGTTCGGATTCAACGGGTTGGAAAAAGGATGGATGGAATTCAGGGCTTGAGAATGTTGTGGTGGCTATTGTGGAATGACACCATAAGGCAGGAACCAAACATGACGGTTGCAGCAGTCCATTATAAGGTCCATTCACACATAAATACATACTCTTGTGGGGACAATTTCACTGGTGCCAATTATGTGTTAGCAAGTCTCTGAGAATGTATTGGAAGGGATACAAGTTAAAAACCAGTATTATTTATTACAACCATTTTTCATACAGCAAATATCTTTGGATCATTGTGTGAAATTCATCCTGCAAGTATTCCAATTTTTAAAATGACCTTTGTATCAATAAAAGGCTTTTCAATATCTCATCTCTCACCTTGGCTTCATGGTGTGAATGGAGGTCTAGCAGATCCTGAGAACCCACCTTAGCAGCAACCTGACAAAAGACACTAAAGAAGGCAGCCTTACAGATTCTGCTGAACTGATGCTTCTCACTTCTCAGAGGGGAACTGCTCAAAACAAAAAAAAAACAGTAAACAAATTAAGCCCAAGTACGTTTCAGTGCAAAAAATAAAAACTTGCAAGCACTTTTACCATTTGTGTTAGTACTTGATGAGCTCATCAAATTTGCATTTTTAAGGAAAAATCTAACATGATTAGCAAATGATCATTTGAAAATCACATGATATATATATATACTGTGTATATATATATATATATATATATATATATATATATATACTGTACATATACACACATATATACTGCTCAAAAGAATTAAAGGAACACTTTTTAATCATAGCATAAAGTCAATGAAACTATGGGATATTAATCTGGTCAGTTAAGTAGCAGAGGGGGTTGTTAATCAGTTTCAGCTGCTGTGGTGGAAGTGCCGGCTGTCCTCCCGGCAGCTCTCCGGGTGTCCTCCAAAGTCTTCCCCCCAGCACTTCCTTGTGTGGCGGAAGTGCCGGTCTCCTGGGATAATCAGGCACTGGGGCGCTGCCTGGCGGTGGCCACGGGTCCCTACAGGGCTGGGCTTCCAAGCCCTCTACCGAGGCCTCCAGCATAACCAGGACGGACGCCCCTCTCGGTCTGGAGGAGGCACAAGCCCTCCTCTCGTCCTCCTGGCGTCGGCCGGGGACCACAATATATATATATATATATATATATATATATATATATATATATATATATATACTGCTCAAAAGAATTAAAGGAACACTTTTAATCAGAGTATAGCATAAAGTCAATGAAACTTATGGGATATTAATCTGGTCAGTTAAGTAGCAGAGGGGGTTGTTAATCGGTTTCAGCTGCTGTGGTGTTAATGAAATTAACAACAGATGCACTAGAGGAGCAACAATGAGATGACCCCAAAACAGGAATGGTTTAACAGGTGGAGGCCACTGACATTTTTCCCTCCTCATCTTTTCTGACTGTTTCTTCACTAGTTTTGCATTTGGCTACAGTCAGTGTCACTACTGGTAGCATGAGGCGATACCTGGACCCTACAGAGGTTGCACAGGTAGTCCAACTTCTCCAGGATGGCACATCAATACGTGTCATTGCCAGAAGGTTTGCTGTGTCTCCCTGCACAGTCTCAAGGGCATGGAGGAGATTCTAGGAGACAAGCAGTTATTCTAGGAGAGCTGGAGAGGGCCATAGAAGGTCCATAACCCATCAGCAGGACCAGTATCTGCTCCTTTGGGCAAGGAGGCACAGGATGAGCACTGCCAGAGCCCTACAAAATGACCTCCAGCAGGCCACTGGTGTGAATGTCTCTGACCAAACAACCAGAAAGACTTCATGAGGGTGACCCAAGGGCCCAATGTCGTCTAATAGGCCCTGAGCTCACTGCCCAGCAGCATGCAGCTCGATTAGCATTCGCCATAGAATACCAGAATTGGCAGATGCACCACTGGTGCCCTTTGCTTTTTACAGATGAGAGCAGGTTCACCCTGAGCACGTGACAGAAGTGAAAGGGTCTGGAGAAGCCATGGAGAACATTATGCTGCCTGTAACATCATTCAGCATGAGCAGTTTGGTGGTGGGTTAATGATTGTCTGGGGAGGCATAACCATGGAGGGTCACACAGACCGCTACAGGCTTGACAAAGGCACCTTGGCTGCCATTACGTATCAGGATGAAATCCTTGGACCCATTGTCAGACCCTATGCTGGTACAGTGGCTCCTGGTGCACGACAATTCCTGGCCTCATGTGGTGAGAGTATGCAGGCAGTTCTGGAGGATGAAGGAATTGATACCATTGACTGGCCACCACACTTTCCTGACCTAAATCCAATAGAACACCTCTGGGACATTATGTTTTGGTCCATCCAATGCCACCAGGTTGCACCTCAGACTGTCCAGGAGCTCAGTGATGCCCTGGTCCAGATCTGGGAGGAGATCCCCACAACACCATCTGTCATCTCATTAGAAGCATGCACCGATGTTGTCAGGCATGTATACAAGAACACAGGGGCCATACAAAGTGCTGCCTACAATTTTGAGTTGCTGCAATTAAATTTTGGCAAAATGGACTAGCCTGCCACATACTTTTTTCACTCTGATTTTTGGGACGTCTTTGAATTCAGGGCTCTGTAGGTTGATCATTTTCATTTCCATCAAACGATGTGGCATCCTTTCGTTCCTAACACATTACCCAGTCTATATCAGTATAGATATCCAGGAGGATTTCTTTTTCCCATTGAGATCTGATGTGTTTTCAAAGTGTTCCTTTAATTTTTTATAGCAGTTTATATATATATATATATATATATATATATATATATATATACATATATATATATATATATATACACATATATATATATATATACATATATATATATATACATATACATATATATATATATATATATATATATATATATATATATACATATATACACATATATATATATATATATATATATATACACACACATACACACAAGGTATCCTCTTTAATAAAACCCTTGTGTGGTCCAGTGTCTGTGTGTGTGTAATCTGGTGAAGTGCGCATGCGCGGGGCCACACAGCACGTGTTCAGTCTCTTCCTGTGCATTCCCTGGGCAGAGAGATACACACACAGGCGCGCGTGAGTCACACTCTCACACACACACACACACACACACACACACAGGCGCGCACAGTCCGTGTGTGTGTCTTCTGGAGAAGTGCGCATGTGCGGGGCCACACAGCATGTGTTCAGTCTCTTCCTGTGCATTCCCTGTGCAGAGAGAGACAGACACACACATAGGCGCGCGAGTCACACACACGCACACAGGCGCTTGCGCAATTGTGCATGGATTAAATTACTGTATACTAACTCAGAAGCTTCAGTTTGCATCAACAACATTTGCTCAGACTACTTTAAACTAGAACGTGGCACTAGACAAGGATGCTCCTTGTCACCGCTGCTGTTTGCAACTGCCATTGAACCACTGGCAATACACTGTCGAAACACTGATCAGATAAAGTGGATTAGCAGAGAAGGACTGGAACAGAAAATTTCATTATATGCAGATGATATGGTACTATATATATCAGACCCAGAAAATTCTGTGCCTGCAGTCTTAACAGCACTCACAGAATTTCAAAAGATCTCTGGTCTCAGAATTAATCTGAATAAAAGTGTACTCTTTCAAGTGAATTCTCAAGCATATAATATTAGATTAGATACCCTACCTTTTATCATTGCAGAACAGTTTAAATACCTAGGGGTAAACATCACAAGTAAACATAAAGCTCTATATCAACAAAATTTTACTGTTTGCATGGAAAAAATTAAACAAGACTTGCATAGATGGTCAACCCTTCATCTCACACTAGCTGGAAGAATTAACACTATTAAGATGAATATTCTTCCTAAGCTTCTTTTTTTATTTCAAAACATTATAATATAAATTAATAAATTATTCTTTAGGCAATTAGATTCAACAATAACCTCATTTATTTGGAATTCAAAACATCCACGCATCAAAAGAGCGACCCTACAAAGACAAAAGGCAGAAGGCGGCATGGCTCTACCTAACTTTCAGTTTTATTACTGGGCAGCAAAAACGCTATAAGAACCTGGACAGAAATAGAAGAACATACACAGTCTTGGGCCACAATAGAAGTAAAATCCTGCAGTACTTATTTGAATTCCTTGCTCTGTGCTCCAATAAACACACGTTATCGTCAATATATTAATAACCCAATTTATGCACAAAGATAAACACAAAAGAGCACAAAAGTTAACTCTTTACACAGCGAAACACGTTGATGCTGAATGAGGGAGATGAGACTTCCTGGTTAACACTGCATTGTGTGCGTCCAGGTGTCCGTGTGTGTCTTCTGGTGAAGTGCGCATGTGCGGGGCCACACGGCACGTGTTCAGCCTCTCCCCGTGCATTCCCTGTGTGTGCAGAGAGAGACACACACGCAGGTGCGTGTGCGCGAGAGACAGACAGACAGACACACACACACAGGTGTGTGCGCGCGAGAGACAGACAGACATGCAGGCCCGCCCGAGAGACAGACAAGACAGTTACGCACGAGAGACACATACATGCATGCACGCTCGCACGCAGAAGAGACACGCACGCACGCGAGAGAGACACACTCACACACACACAGGCCCGCATGGGGGACAGATATATACGCACGCACACACACATATACACGCACACAGGCCCGCGACAGAGACAGACAGACACACACACGCACACACACACAGGCCTGCATGGGGGACAGATACGCACGCACGCACGCACGCACACACACACACACACACACACACACGCAGGCCAGCGACAGAGACAGACACGCACGAACGCACAGGCCCGGGACAGAGTCAGACACGTACACACGCAGGCCCGGGACAGGGACAGAGTCAGACACAGACACACACAAGCACGCACACATGCATTGTTGCAATGTTACTTTTCTTGGTTGTTTATTAGATTACGGATTTTTTAAATGTTCATTTTTTTCCCTGTGCTTAAAACTCATTAAAAATGGTGTTTTTTGCGAGCCGGTCGTAAGGCCATAGCGTGAACGGTCTGGAACGGATTAATTGTATTTACATACAATCCTATGGGGGAAATTACTTCGATTCCACCAAGGTTCCACTGTATTACTGTCCGACAAAATTATAGGCATTTTACGGAAATACAAACCAGTATAAAAAATTAAAGGCACACAATACAGTGACGCATATTACAGCCACATACAAGGTCCCTTGCCATTTAATATAGACTGTTCCTACTAATGTTTATGCACTACTGTTCTAGCGCACGTTATTGTAATGGGCTTAATGTCATATGTATAATTAATGTTATATATATATATATATATATATATATATATATATATATATATAGTGCATCCGGAAAGTATTCACAGTACATCACATTTTCCACATTTTCTTATGTTACAGCCTTATTCCAAAATGGATTCAATTCATTTTTTCCCTCAGAATTCTACACACAACACCCCATAATGACAATGTGAAAAAAGTTTGAGATTTTTGCAAATTTATTAAAAATAAAAAAACTGAGAAAACACATGCACGTAAGTATTCACAGCCTTTGCTCAATACTTTGTCGATGCACCTTTGACAGCCTCAAGTCATTTTGAATATGATGCCACAAGCTTGGTACACCTATCTGTGGCCAGTTTCGTCCATTCCTCTTTGCAGCACCTCTCAAGCTCCATCAGGTTGGATGGGAAGCGTCGGAGCACAGCCATTTGAAGATCTCTCCAGAGATGTTCAATCAGATTCAAGTCTGGGCTCTGGCTGGGCCACTCAAGGAGATTCACAGAGTTGTCCTGAAGCCACTTCTTTGATATCTTGGCTGTGTGCTTTGGGTCGTTGTCCTGCTGAAAGATGAACCGTCGCCCGAGTCTGAGGTCAAGAGCACTCTGGAGCAGGTTTTCATCCAGGAGATCTCTGTACATTGCTGCAGTCATCTTTTCAATTATCCTGACTAGTCTCCCAGTTCCGACCGCTGAAAAACATTCCCACAGCATGATGCTGCCACCACCATGCTTCACTGTAGGGATAGTATTGGCCTGGTGATAAGCAGTGCCTGGCTTCCTCCAAACGTGACGCCTGGCATTCACACCAAAGAGTTCAATCTTTGTCTCATCAGACCAGAGAATTTTGTTTCTCATGGTCTGAGAGTCCTTCAGATACCTTTTGGCAAACTCCAGGCGGGTTGCCATGTGCCTTTTACTAAGGAGTGGCTTCCGTCTGGCCACTCTACCATACAGGCCTGATTGGTGGATTGCTGCAGAGATGGTTGTCCTTCTGAAAGGTTCTCCTCTCTCCACAGAGGACCTCTGGAGCTCTGACAGAGTGACCATCGGGTTCTTGGTCACCTCCCTGACCAAGGCCCTTCTCCCCCAATCGCTCAGTTTAGATGGCCGGCCAGCTCTAGGAAGAATCCTGGTGGTTTTGAACTTCTTCCACTTACAGATGATGGAGGCCACTGTGCTCATTGGGACCTTCAAAGCAGCAGAAATTTTTCTGTAACCCTCCCTAGATTTGTGCCTCGCGACATTCCTGTCCCGGAGGTCTACAGACAATTCCTTTGACTTAATGCTTGGTTTGTGCTCTGACACGAACTGTCAACTGTGGGACCTTATATAGACAGGTGTGTGCCTTTCCAAATCATGTCCAATCAACTGAATTTACCACAGGTGGACTCCAATTAATCTGCAGAAACATCTCAAAGATGATCAGGGGAAAAAGGATGTACCTGAGCTCAATTTTGAGCTTCATGGCAAAGGCTGTGAATACTTATGTACATGTGCTTTCTCAATTTTTTTATTTTTAATAAATTTGCAAAAACCTCAAGTAAACTTTTTTCACGTTGTTATTATGGGGTGTTGTGTGTATAATTCTGAAGAAAAAAAATGAATTTAATCATTTTTGAAATAAGGTTGTAACATAAAATGTGGAAAAAGTGATATATATTATATATATAATATATACTAGCAGAATACCCGCGCTTCGCAGCGGAGAATAGATATCTACATATACACACACACACATATATATATATATATATATATATACATACCTATCTACATCATATATACACACACACACACAAATTATATATATGTGTGTATGTATGTATGTATGTATGTATGTATATATATATATATATATATATATATATATATATATACACATATATACATATATATACACATACATATACTTGTGTGTATGTTTGTATGTGTCTATATGTGTGTGTATAGCTTTGGTCACTGAGTGCAAGGGAAAAATAATAAAATATAGTCTATAAGTTATTAAACAGTAAAACATTAACGTTTTAAGAAGTACAGGTACATTGAGCACTACTGGAGTGGTTGGGTAAACTACATTTTAAAGACTGTGTAACACAACAGGTAAGTAACTAACAGCAGCTAAAATGTATATGGATCATCTCTCGGTAGTAGATCCCTTTTGAAAGGCGCTACACGATGGCTGTGGTATAGAAATTACATTTTCTATGTGAACGTTCAAATTTGTGCCTCTGGTAATGTGCCTTACCGGCATTTAAAGAAAATTAGTTTTGTGTCCTCTGCAGTGTTAAGAGAAAAGGCTTTGGTTTGGGATAAAAGGAAAAAGGTGTAAAGAAAGGAAAGTTGCCTTTTCTTTTATATAGTATAGAGATGTGTTCGCTGACGTTATGATCGCCTTTTGGGGACAGTCGCGTGGGTCTTGTGTAGACTGGTGAGGCGTCCCGCCATTAATCGGCTGTTATGGCACTGTCAGTCCTCCACTCGTGTGCGTGTCTTCATAATCCGAGCTGAGGACCTCATAATCGTATACGTGCAAAGAAAGTGTGAATCGCCTTAATATTATTTTGCCGTGGTGTAGAAAAGGGGTCCGTGTTTGCACTTGTCTGGGCTATAGCGCGGGGAGGATGAAAAAATTAAAAGTGCTCACTTTGACTTAAGGCAGAAGCGCAGTCAGCGTCTCAAAGGCCGGCACAGCTATGCACGCTGGCTGCTCGACTTTTGCTGGGCAGGAGACCCCAGTTTTGTACACACGTTCATGATATCAAAAGTCTCAGCGCTCTTTGGAGGTCATTCATATATATATATATATAGCAAAATACCCGCCTACGCAGCGGAAAGTAGTGTGTTAAAGAAGTAATGAAAAGAAAAGGAAACATTTTAATAATAACGTAACATGATTGACATTGTCATGAGTGTTGCTGTCATATATATGCCTGCCTAAATAAGTCACCCTCGCTTTGCTCTTACTTTTTACCGTTCATTTAATCATGGCTAGTGGCGGAAAAATTATAAAATGGAAGGAGGATGGCTTTACCAAAACAATTATTGATGGCGAATCGATTATTCATAAAGCTTGAATTGGTGATCTGTTTTTCTGTGTTAACCTCATATTTTTCATACTTCTTCTCAAACTAAGGTGGTGCGAGGGTAAAATGAATCGGGATGCTGATCAATGTAATCGTGTACCAGGAAATCATGCATTGACAAAAGCTCCCCTTTGCTTGTAATGCAAAGTGTGATTAAATGCATTATTTTTAACGCGTTATGGAGCACATGCATCACAGCTTCTCAGCTGTGCTTGTGCTAAGAAAAGGAAAGATTTTAAAAATAACGTAACACGATTGTCAATGTAACCTTTTGTAAGTAGTGCCTGGAGGATTCAGTGTGGAGAAACTCTAGAGACAGCGTGTGTATTAACTTGTGGATTTTTCTGTGAGTATTTGGTGGCAGTGTGACGGTTGCTTGAAGACGGCGTTAGCTGAGCTCAGCTCAGAGCGAAATGAGGTAAATGGGAGGGGAGATGATGACGTGACTCCCCCACCCGCCTTAACTGTCAATCCCCACAAACACAGTCTCTCGAAATTTGCATAAGCACACCCCTTCACCTACAATTTTAACTTAGTTACAAAGTGATCAAAACTCGTTTATATCCTGCGTCCTCTCATTAAACTTGTATCCCGCATTACCTGTGGGCATGTGAAACGCCAGCGGTAGCCTGTCTATGAACTTAATTTAAAGTTTAGGTTTACACCTTGCTTTCTTTCCGAGGTAGCAGCACTCATGAATATGGTAGTATATGTCACTTTCGCTCGCTTCTTATTGTTTCGCTACCTTCTCAATTATATAATGCATGTTTTCTTAAGTGCTTTTTGGAGGTCTTCCTGGTTTTCTACGCACTGCGTTGACAGTCAGTTCACGTGATTACGTGGGAGGCGTGATGATGTCACACGAAACTCCGCCCCCACGTCTTTCCAGCTCAACTCCATTACAGTTAATGGAGAAAAATACCTTCCAGTTATGACCATTAGGCGTAGAATTTCGAAATGAAACCTGCCCAACTTTTGTAAGTAAGCTGTAATCCTCCTTGATATCTATACTGATATAGACTGGGTAATGTGTTAGGAACGAAAGGATGCCACATCGTTTGATGGAAATGAAAATGATCAACCTACAGAGCCCTGAATTCAAAGACGCCCCAAAAATCTGAGTGAAAAAAGTATGTGGCAGGCTAGTCCATTTTGCCAAAATTTTATTGCAGCAACTCAAAATTGTACACAGCACTTTGTATGGCCCCTGTGTTCTTGTATACATTGCCTGACAACATCGGTGCATGCTTCTTAATGAGATGACAGATGGTGTTGTGGGGGATCCCCTCCCAGATCTGGACCAGGGCATCACTGAGCTCCTGGACAGTCTGAGGTGCAACCTGGTGGCATTGGATGGACCAAAACATAATGTCCCAGAGGTGTTCTATTGGATTTAGTTCAGGAAAGTGTGGTGGCCAGTCAATGGTATCAATTCCTTCATCCTCCAGGAACTGCCTGCATACTCTCACCACATGAGGCCAGGAATTGTTGTGCACCAGGAGCCACTGTCCCAGCATAGGGTCTGACAATGGGTCCAAGGATTTCATCCTGATACCTAATGACAGCCAAGGTGCCTTTGTCAAGCCTGTAGCGGTCTGTGTGATCCTCCATGGAAATGCCTCCCCAGACAATCATTAACCCACCACCAAACTGCTCATGCTGAATGATGTTACAGGCAGCATAATGTTCTCCATGGCTTCTCCAGACCCTTTCACTTCTGTCACGTGCTAAGGGTGAACCTGCTCTCATCTGTAAAAAGCACAGGGCACCAGTGGTGCATTTGCCAATTCTGGTATTCTATGGCAAATGCCAATCGAGCTGCATGCTGCTGGGCAGTCAGCTCAGGGCCCATTAGAGGACATGGGGCCCTTAGGTCACCCTCATGAAGTCTTTCTGGTTGTTTGGTCAGAGACATTCACACCAGTGGCCTGCTGGAGGTCATTTTGTAGGGATCTGGCAGTGCTCATCCTGTTCCTCCTTGCCCAAAGGAGCAGATACTGGTCCTGCTAATGGGTTATGGACCTTCTATGGCCCTCTCCAGCTCTCCTAGAGTAACTGCTTGTCTCCTAGAATCTCCTCCATGCCCTTGAGACTGTGCAGGGAGACACAGCAAACCTTCTGGCAATGACACGTATTGATGTGCCATCCTGGACAAGTTGGACTACCTGTGCAACCTCTGTAGGGTCCAGGTATCGTCTCATGCTACCAGTAGTGACACTGACTGTAGCCAAATGCAAAACTAGTGAAAAAACAGTCAGAAAAGATGAGGAGGGAAAAATGTCAGTGGCCTCCACCTGTTAAACCATTCCTGTTTTGGGGGTCATCTCATTGTTGCTCCTCTAGTGCATCTGTTGTTAATTTCATTAACACCACAGCAGCTGAAACCGATTAACAACCCCCTCTGCTACTTAACTGACCAGATTAATATCCCATAAGTTTCATTGACTTTATGCTATACTCTGATTAAAAAGTGTTCCTTTAATTCTTTTGAGCAGTATATATATATATATATATATATATATATATATATATATATATATATATATATATATATATATATATATATATATATATGTGGTCCCCCCGGCCGACGCCCAGGAGGACGAGAGGAGGGCTTGTGCCTCCTCCAGACCGAGAGGGGGCGTCCGTCCTGATTATGTTGGGGGCCTCGGGTAAAGGGCTTGGAAGCCCAGCCCTGTAGGGACCCATGGCCACCGCCAGGTGGCGCCCCGATGCCGGTATATCCCGTGTGGTCCCCGGCCAGGGAAGCCCAGGAGGACCAGAGGAGGGCTTGTGCCTCCTCCAGACCGAGAGGGGGCGTCCGTCCTGGTTATGCTGGAGGCCTCGGGTAGAGGGCTTGGAAGCCCAGCCCTGTAGGGACCCGTGGCCACCGCCAGGCAGCGCCCCAGTGCCTGATTATCCCAGGAGACCGGCACTTCCGCCACACAAGGAAGTGCTGGGGGGAAGACTTTGGAGGACACCCGGAGAGCTGCCGGGAGGACAGCCGGCACTTCCGCCACGCTGGGGCGTGGCCAAGGGAAGAATGCCGGAAACACCTGGTGCTCGTCCGGGAATCTATACTAATAAAAGGCAAAGCCCTCACTCACTCACTCACTCACTCACTCAATCACTCACTCACTCACTCATCACTAATTCTCCAACTTCCCGTGTAGGTAGAAGGCTGAAATTTGGCAGGCTCATTCCTTACAGCTTACTTACAAAAGTTGGGCAGGTTTCATTTCGAAATTCTACGCCTAATGGTCATAACTGGAAGGTATTTTTCTCCATTAACTGTAATGGAGTTGAGCTGGAATGACGTGGGGGGGCGGAGTTTTGTGTGACATCATCACGCCTCCCACGTAATCACGTGAACTGACTGTCAACGTAGTGCGTAGAAAACCAGGAAGACCTCCAAAAAGCGCTTAAGAAAACATGCATTTTATAATTGAGAAGGCAGCAAAACAATAAGAAGCGAGCGAGTGACATATACTACCATATTCATGAGTGTTGCCAGCTCAGAAAGAAAGCAAGGTGTAAACCTAAACTTTAAATTAAGTTCATAGACAGGCTACCGCTGGCGTTTCACATACCCACAGGTAATGCGGGATACAAGTTTAATGAGAGGACGAGGATATAAACGAGTTTTGATCACTTTGTAACTAAGTTAAAATTGTAGGTGAAGGGGTGTGCTTATGCAAATTCCGAGACTGTGTTTGTGGGGGATTGACAGTTAAGGCGGGTGGGGGAGTCACGTCATCATCTCCCCTCCCACCTCATTTTGCTCTGAGCTGAGCTCGCTAACGCTGTCTTCCGAAGCAACTTCGTCAGACTGCCACCAAATACTCACAGAAAAATCCACAAGTTAATACACACGCTGTCTCTAGAGTTTCTACACACTGAATCCTCCAGGCACTACTTACAAAAGGTCACATTGACAATCGTGTTACATTATTTTTAAAATCTTTCCTTTTCTTAGTACAAGCACAGCCGAGAAGCTTCGATGCATGTGTTCCATAACGCGTTAAAAAATAATGCATTTAATCACACTTTGCATTACAAGCAAGGGAGCTTTGTCAATGCATGATTTCCTGGTACACGGATTACATAGATCAGCGCATCACGATTCATTTTACCCTCGCACCACCTTAGTTTGAGAAGAACTATGAAAAAATATGAGGTTAACACAGAAAAACAGATCACCAATTCAAGCTTTATGAATAATTGATTCGCCATCAATAATTGTTTTGGTAAAGCCTTTGAGACGCTGACTGCGCTTCTGCCTTAAGTCAAAGTGAGCACTTTTAATTTTTTTCATCCTCCCCCTGCGCTATAGCCCAGACAAGTGCAAACACGGGACCCCTTTTCTACACCACGGCAAAATAATATTAAGGCGATTCACACTTTCTTTGCACGATAACGATTATCAGGTCCTCACCTCAATTATGAAGACGCGCACGAGTGCAGGACTGACAGTGCCATCACAGCCGATTAATGGCGGGACGCCTCACCAGTCTACACAAGACCCACCGCGACTGTCCCCAAAAGGCGATCATAACGCCAGCGAACACATCTCTCTATACTATATAAAAGAAAAAGGCAACTTTCCTTTCTTTACACCTGTTTTCCTTTTATCCCAAACCAAAGCCTTTCTCTCTTAACACTGCAGAGGACACAAAACTAATTTTCTTTAAATGCCGGTAAGGCACATTATCAGAGGCACAAATTTGAACGTTCACATAGAAAATGTAATTTCAATGTACCTGTACTTCTTAAAACGTTAATGTTTTACTGTTTAATAACTTATAGACTATAATTTATTATTTTTCCCTTGCTCTCAGTGACCAAACCTATACACACACATATAGACACATACAAACATACACACAAGTATATGTATGTGTATATATATATATATATATACACACATACATACATACACACATATATATAATTTGTGTGTGTGTATGTATGTATGTGTATATATGATGTAGATGGGTATGTATGTATATATATATATATATATATATATATATATATATATATATATATATGTAGATATGTATATACATATGTAGATATGAAGATATGTATGTGTATATATGTATATATGTATATATATGTATATATGTATATGTATGTATGTATGTATGTATGTATGTATGTATGTATGTATGTATGTATGTGTGTGTGTGTGTGTGTATATATATGACAGCAGCAATCCAAGCTGCGAGAAAACAGTAAAAAGGAGGCGTTTCAGACGTCGTGGTACATTTTCTGATGCAGCTGCCGTAAACAACTTCGTGACGCTGCCGCCAAATACACAAAACAATTACTTTGACAATCATGTTACATTATTTTTAAAATGTTTCCTTTTCTTTTTCATAACTTCTTTAACACATGACATCGCTGTGAAGCTGGTATTTTGCTATATATATATATATCACAGCGACACTCATAACAGTGACAAAACAATTACATTGACAATCATGTTACGTTATTTTCAAAATGTTTCCTTTTCTTTCTCTTTTCTTCTTTAACACACTACTTCTCCTGCTAAGCGTGGTATGTATATATATATATATATATATATATATATATATATATATATATATATATAGATACATAGATATATATATATATATATATATATATATATATAGATAGATATGAGAACAACACTCATATCAATGACAAAACAATTACATTAACAACCATGTTACGTTATTTTTAAAATTTTTCCTTTTCTTTTTCGTACCTTCTTTAACACACTACTTCTCCGCTGCGAAGCGCGGGTATTCTGCTAGTCATATATAAGGGGCCGCCTCCCTTCAGTGAGCAGTGGATGTCGCGTGGAAGAGGACAGAGCTGGAGAGAGGACGGGAGGCGGTCAAAGAGAGAGAGGCACTGGAAGAGTGAGGCCTGGACTTTGGGGAATCAGTGCAAGAGGCACTGGGGTTTGTGGTGCACGTGACTTTTGTATATAATTAATTGTAAATAAACAGTGTGTGGGTGAAACTATGTTGTCCGTCTGTGTGTGTCCGGGCCAGAGTTCACAATATATATATATATATATTATACAGCCACTTCGTGTCTCTGCTGCTCGCGTATGTGGATTTCACTTTCACCAAAATACAAATCTTTTAATTCTCGCGGATACGCCTCCTCACTGGAAAGAAACAATACTTTTCCGATAGCAACACGAATTAGACGATCTACAAGTCTCTGACTTAAAGTTTAATCTGAACAATATATTCGATCTCTTTCATTGTTCCGTTATTTCACCGAGAAATAATTTTCATTTGTTTGTACTAATGCAATCTTTACTATCAGTTTTTTTGAGACTTTTGAATTTTCGTACTTTCATTATCTCTAACCTGTTTTGCATGTGTATTATGTCAGCATTTTTTAATTCTTTACAACTTTCTACTTTGTCATCTACTCTTTGTCTTTTATTTCCTGCCCCGGGTGTGGTTGAATCTCTAGGCACAAAGTCTCGTCTCACGGGACATGAAAATATCTCTCTGAAGAAGTCATATCTCGTCCCAGGCTAAAAAGTCTCGTCCCTGGATTTTTTTTATTATAGCACAATCTATTTTATTTGTTTATTCCTTATTCACAGCATTGCTTTTCAAGCGACAGACTTAAAATTGTACATATCGATACCTCACATCTTAAGTCAGGTTTCCAGTATATAACTTTCTAACTTGTACACCCCCAGGGTGAGGCCTGGTGTCAGAGCAAGTACTAAGAAATATTAGTGTGATGCATCAAAAAAAAAAAAAACACCGCATGCTTGTCTATTAACCAACAAATGTAGCTTTGATAACCCATAACATTTTTTACACTTTGTCAAACTTTCCTCCTTTTCCTTCAGAAATGCAATGTTTGCAAATGAGATTCAGCAATAGCTTTACACGTTGAAATGATTCCACTGACAAAATAGCTTTGTATACTTCGTATAAATACTTTGTAAAGTAAAAAACATTAGTAAAAATTCAAACTATAAAAGTTCAAACAAAAATGGAGAAAAACTTGAAGTAGCAAAGAAAAGATTGTTTAAGGAAAGTTCTGTTTAAAGCTTATAAATCTAGCTTAATTTCAAGTTTTCTTATTCAGTTGAACCATTTCTAAACAGTCAGAAAAATCTATGCATATCCCATTTTCATGTTGTAAATGGGTCTTTCAGTCCCTGCTAGCTAAGGGACCAATTCCAAACACAAACTGACTCAGTTAAACTGTATTGCAGATTATGGGAGGAAAGTTATTTTGAATTAACTTACAGGGGGTAAAAGACTATATTCTAAAGCTATAATAAGATTGTATTCTACTTTACTTAAGCAAACACTAGTATGAGTTTAATGTAAAGCATTAACTTTCTAAGATTGGCTCTTATACTAGTCTTCAGCCTGCACTGTACTCTCAATGTACATGCCACATTAGCAATTACCACGGCCTACTCCAATATTATCAAAACATAACAAATAAAACACAGGTCAGACAATTTTCTTTCTATGTCACCAATTTCCAATTAAATCCAAAGTATTTCTCAGATTTTGGAATATTTCATTTTTCTCTTGCAAGAGTTGTTTTAACCCCTAAATATTGATATATCAAAATGTCCTTTTTAAGCGGATACCTACTGATCTAGCTGTATAAATCCTGCCAAAAATGCCAAGGTAACCATCAGGACTAGAAAAACGAGTCTTTTAATTTCTGAACTACTAAATACTGCAAGGCATCAAAGGTTCATTTTCTCTTGGCTCTTCATTCATGAATGGTTTTATTTTCTTCTCTGTTGTAATCTGGCCACACAGTAGTACTCTCATACTTACCCAGTTTCTTTCTCTTTTCCGCTCTCTCCCCCAGTCCTACAGTAATTTTCTGAGATCATTCTTAAATTTGGGGGCACTGGCACAAAGGTTTTTACAGCTGGATAACCCCTTCTGATGACAACCTCTTTTGGTTGCCTTTTACAAAGAAGTGCAAATTTATTCTAATCCCAGGTAACAGGAGTCATCTGGCCATAGATAATGTGAAATACAAAATGAATGACAAAATACATACTGCATTTATACAACAGTGATATTTCAAGTTAATCTGTAAAGACTAAAAAACAAACATGTATATACAGCGGGGAAAATAAGTATTGAATGCGTCAACATTTTTCTCAGTAGATATATTTCTAATGGGGCTATTGATATGAAATCTTCACCAGATGTTGGTATGAACCCAAGTAATCCAAACATACAAAAAAATCTAAACAAATAAATCCATAAATTGTGTAATAAAGTGGAATGACACAGGAAAAAAGTGATGAACACATGAAAAAAGGAGGTGCTAACAGGCATGGAAAACCAAGAAATCAGCTGAAATCTTTCAGTATTTTGAAAGCAATTCTGCCCCCTATCAGTGCAAATTAACATAAACTGGTTTAGTCCTAATTCATGGCCTATAAAAAGGTTTCTTCATATACCAAGGTATACACAAGAAGCATCTCATGATGGGTAAAAGCATAGAGCTCTCTCAAGACCTTCGCTTGATAAGAATCTACAGCCATCTACCAGGATGCTGAAGAGGAAACAAGGGTGGACATTTCAGCACCAGACAATAATCCCAAGCACAGAGAATGGCCCAGTCAATCCCCCAATTTGAATCCAATTAAAACTCTATGGAAAGAACGGAAGATCAGAGTTCACAGAAGAGCCCCCTGGAACCTTCAAGATTTGAACACAGTTTATGTGGAAGAATGAGCCAAAATCATACCTGAGCAATGCATACGACTAGTTTCTCCTTACAGGAGACATCTTTAAGTGGTCATTATCAACAAAGGCTTTTCTACTAAATATTAAATAAATTTCAGTAAGCATGTTAAAAACTTATTTTCCCCATTGTATTATTAATAGTTACTACTTCATACACAAGTTCATAAACCTTTATTTATCTTTACAACACTAGTCAACAAGACCAAAAAAAAAAAGTCCTGCAGGTGAAAATACTTGAATTGTATAGTACTTTGTGTGCAGAATTGTTTTTAGAATTAATCTATCACGTAAAGTGATGTACAATGTAAATTTGAAAATATACATTTACACACTTATTAAAATTATATGTCTAATTTAGAAATTTTTTGATTTTCTGCAGCACTTTGTCTCAGGTACATCACTTTTATTAGACTAGCAATAGTCAGCATATATGTTGGAAATGTCCTGGTGAAAATTGTTCACCATGTTGATCGTTGACCGCACTGAGCTTTTCAGGGAAAAAGTCTATGTGGGAGTTCAAGAATTTTTTTTCCAATGACACATTGCACACAGTTCTTTTGTATGACTTGAGAAGGTCACTCACTATTTCAGGATAGTTTTTATCCATAGAATTTCCTAAAACATTTCTGCAGACACTTTTGAGTACTGCCAAGTGGCTTTCTCAACTTCATTCAACTCTTTATCAACTTTTTAACACTTCACTGATCTGAGGACCCTCAAAACACCTTCTTTAATCTTCAAATCACTAACAAGGGAATTGTATTTCTCATGTACATAAATCCTATTTGTACTTTATTCTTTGCTTTTCATAAGTCCAAGTTTGTTAAACTTCTTTAGGGCCAAAGAATGGACTATTAACCACATTCTTCTTTTCTGAAAATATTGAGGCACATTTTGGTCACTCTTTCTAAACAAAATGATTCTTCTTTCCCTATACTCTTCCATGTACACAAAAAAACAACCGTGTTTGGTTTAACCAAGCTGCAAACCTGGGAAAAGATGAATCACTGTTAGATCTCCAGATATTTCACTTATGTTATTGATACTGAAGTGTAATTATGTTATCATATATCAGATAAATGTTATTAGCATGTCCCATAGGTACCTTTTCCCCACTGCCATTTCCCATACCATAACAAATTAAACCAAATTGAAGACTGTCTGAGAGACACATGCTTCTTCTGTTTGCTGAAATAAAAATGAATACTTTTTATGTACCAGTAACAGTAAACAAACACTATTATACTCTTGTTTAACCAACATGTATGTAACATTTGATTATCCATCAGATTGTGAGGAAAGTGATGTTAACTCTAATGATCAGAAAGAACAATTTATTCATTATGCAACAGTTGGCAAAGGAGATGGAGGAATTACAATTGCAAAATTTGATGTTGTTTGGCATGTTCGTTGCTGTCTAGTCAGTTAATGCCATTTTCCAAAAATCACCACAAAATTCTGCAAGACTCCTAGCAGCCAACAATGAGTTTATACTCACGTTTCATGAACCATTCCAGTTGTGCTGTCTATAACCTCAATCGCCTCATCCCCAGTACACCAGTTCAAACTTTGTTTTTCATCAGAGTTACTGGTGTCATGCACTACATTGCCCCCTCGGAAGAAGTAGATGTGACTTATAGTGAATGGATATGGCAGCTTCATCAATGGGCCTTCACCTAGCCGAAAGTTAATAACCTCTGAAACATGTTCTATGTTGTGACCCTGGTCTCCTAGAATATAAAGAAGCAGAATTTAATACAAACTTCCAAAATACAATGAACAAGCAATCTGCAAAATATGAATATTTCCTATTTATACAAGTTGTAACCCCAATTATACTTTACATACTTCGATCAGCAGCAACATTAAAACCACCAGCCTTATATTGTTTAGGTCCCCCTCATGCAGCAAAAACAGTTCTGACCCACTGAGACATGGACACCACAAGACCCCTGAAGGTGTCCTGTGATATCGTGCAATGATATGTTAACAGCAGATCCTTTCAGTACTTTAAGTTATGAGGCAGGGTGCCTTCATGGTTTGGACTTGTTTCTCCAACTCATCTCACAGATGCTTGATTGGATTGAGACCTGGGGACTTTGAAGACCAAGTCAACATCTTGAAATTTTTGTCAAGTCCCCCAAACCATTCCTGAACAATTTTATCAAGCATTTGTGCTACAGTAGCTCTTCTGTGAGATTGGACCAGACAGGTTAGCCTTCACTCACCACGTGCATCAATCAGCCTTGAGCGCCCATGGTCCTGTTGCTGGTTCACCGGTTATCCTGCCTTGAACCACTTTTGGTACTACAGTCAGTGGTTTTAATGTTGTGGCTGATCGGTGTATATGCACGTATTGGCCATAAGAATTCTTGTGACCATGCTTTAGCAAAAATTGGTTTACCTACCCAGAACAAGGCTGGTAATATAAAATGGTGTGATGAAGTGACTCAGCAGTGCCCCCTGTACCCCCAGCATTGACCAACGTGTTAGTTTGTCAGAACCAGACATGCAGCAGATCCGGGAAGCAGATATCTTTGGATTTTGATTGATTACATTTATGAGTGAGCCATGGCTATGACACTGCAACTTCAAAGACTTGGGATTATTCCTACAGAGAATCAGAAATTGTCAGTGGAAATCATATCAACAATTTCTCCCCACCTGTCTACAACCAATCTTACTTCAAAATGCACTGAGCTGGTCCACGTGGAATTACGTTGGTATACAAGTGGAGGAAGGTTCCTGGCTTAAAGCACAGCAGTGAGGAATCATTAGACTTGCAAAATAAAGAATTCTTTTGGACTTCAGGATCTCTGCAATAGTAAAGCAAGAGCTGCTTGAAGAGGAATCTGTAGAAAACAAGACAAAAACAGCATTTGCTGTATAAGCTAAACAATCTATGGTAGCATATCCAAATACATTCTTGAAATTAAATATTTTACAGAAACTGCACAGTAAGAAAATTTGGAAGGCCAGAAAGTGTTTTATATTAATATTATTCACATAAAGCAGGTTGTTGCAGTCAGATGGTAGAAAAATACAGAATCAGCCTAGCAAAACGAACAGTAATAAAGACGTTTTATTTCTTTGTTCACCCTGTAAAAATGCAGAATCAAATATATTATGTGTGCTGCCTTACAAAAGCAGCATGTGTTAATTAGCTGAGCATACCTTTTCAAAGCTCGTCGAGCAATGACAATGGCATGGCAGTCATGAACAATGCATCCAGAGTATGACAACCAATCACTGCAGCATGCATCTCCAGTTCCCAAAGCAATGCACTGATAATGGTCTTGTTTCTGTCCACACTCACTGAAACTCTCTACAAAGAAACAGAGTCATTAGTGAGCAGGATGAAGAAAGCAAGAATCTGATGTAGTAAATACTAAGGTCATTTCTCCTGGTAATATACTTAATAAATTGTAATAAATAACAGATGAAGTACCACAATGCTTTTGATATGCTAATTCATCATAGACCTAAGAGACTTGACAGCTACTCCTCTATCAATTTTCATGCTGTGACAGATAGGGGGCACTATCGCTCCCTTGAACCCTTGTCTAAGACGTCAGACACCAGGTAAAATTCCAATAATCGACTTTATTAATACAGCACAGTGCACAAAGCACCCTCCTCTCCACAATTCTCATTAAACAATACACAATCACTAATCAATACAATCCTCCACACTCCCAGACGCGTTGCCACCATTCCATCCAGCTCAGCTCACCGTCTGGGAGCTGCCACAGTCCTCTTATAGTCCATGACACGGAAGTGCTTCTGAACCCCCCAGTACATGTGACTTCTTAGCACTTCCGGGTCAGATCAAAACTCTTCTTTTTCTTCACCCCGGAAGCATGTCATTCCCCTTGTCCATGTGACTCGGACGTACTTCCAGGGCGTAGGGCAAATAATATTCTTTGCTCCTCCCTGCAGCTCCATCTAGCGGCACCTGGGGTATCCAGCAGGGCTGTGGATGAAAACTCCATTGTGCAGGATTCCCTTCTGGTCTTCGGGGCACCTCCATGCTGCAGGGAGGGCTCCATCTGGCGGCCAGAGGGTATTGGCCGGGATGACAAGCCGGCCATAGACCACAATGCCTACTTGTGAAATCGAACCTATATCTGTTGTAATGACACTTCTAGGCCTTAGGAATTCCAAAGATAAAGACAAAGTTGTCAAGAGCCCCTGGGTGTGAACCAGAAACACCCTGATGGCAAGTCTATTCCTGAATGCAAGAAAACTGTTGTTGGATGGCCTGCAATTGACTATTGTATGTTAATATGTTCTTAACAATATGTCAATTTCTAAACCTAATAGAAAAGTTAACATAGAATACAGATAGTTTCAAGAGAAGTGGACGACTGATTATTTTCTCCATCATGTTTAATGTCACAGTTACCTATCTGATCTGCAAGGGAAAAGTTGTGATTCTTAAGGAACATAACCTTAAGCTGTATTACTCTGTTACACATGCAGAGCATTGTGCTAGGTAGGAAGAGTTACTAAACTTCGATGAGCCAGGAAAACATTTACAGAAATACAGTTTCTGAAAAGTTGCATTTTTCAAGTTGCATATCCTCAGCTCAGAGAAGGTGGCATTGCTAAGAGGCTCGAGTCTGCCTTCAAATACTGTGGCAGAGCAGATTAATGAGTTATCAGACCATATTTACGATCAGCTGTGTGTCAAACTGAGAAGTTCCCGTTCCTATTGGTTAGCACTTGATGACAGCACCGATATCAATGACAATGCTTAGATTGGTTTAGCAGAGGCAGGATTCTTGAGAGATTTTTTTGAGTTGAGAGGGTCAATCAGAACGATTATGAAAGCAGGCAGACAGCAGGTTTCTGAGTTTAATAATTCCAAACGAGTAATTGACCTAGCATTGTTGTTGCCATAATACAAGAGCAGAACATACTCATTCTGAAACTGCAGGCACACCAACTTGTTACTGTGGTTTAAGACAGTGTGAAGTCAGTTTCCATAATCAGTTTTTTTTTTTTTTACTTTTATTGATTTTATTCAAATCAAAAAACATTCCATACACATAACTCAAGTTTTACAAAAAAAAAAAAGGTTTGAAACAAATCAACCCCCACCACCGAGAAAGAGAGCTAAGCCAGCAGTGTAAATAATAAAAATAAGTGAATAGATAAATTAGTAAATGGAGTAAAATAGGAGAGAGAACCTGCTTCTTCAAATTAAATGCTTATTCTAAACTGTTATTGATTAGATCCTGCCAGATTTTGAAAAAGTTTTGGACAGATCCTCTAAATGCAAATTTGATTTTTTCCTGTTTCAAAAAGTATAACACATGAGTTAACAACTGACTTAGAATAGGTGAGTTAGGATTCTTCCAATTGAGCAAAATAAGTCAACGTGCCAGTAGTGTAGTAAATGCAATTACTGTTTGTTTGTCCTTCTCCACTTCAAGCCCATCTGGGAGCCCACCAAACACAGCTCTTAATGGGTTAGGAGGTATTGTGAAACCAAGGCTGTCTGAAAGGCATTTAAAGATTTTGGTCCAAAATGATGCTAATTTGGTGCAGGCCCAAAACATGTGGCCCAGTGAGGCCGGAACTTTATTGCAGTGTTTGCAGGTTGAATCTTGCCCTGGAATATAATCACATTTTTATTGAAGAACACGGCACATTGAGAAAAATCTCAGCCACCTCCCAGCATTCAACACTGTTACAGCAGAGACTATTATGTTCAGTGTTAAAGTGTATGTTTATTAGTTAGTTATTTAAGGAGCTTCCGTAAAAAGCCAAATTTCCCCCTAGGGATAAATAAAGTTCTATCTACTGTATCTATGTTTCTGCCATTGACATCTTACAGCAAGAATTTGGCCAGTGATTTGATGACCTTAAAACACATCTAGGTATTTGTAGACTTCTCCTCATTTGATGTGGACAGTGCTCCAAGCACACTTCACATGGACCTTTAAGACTTGCACTGCAGCAACAACAAAGCAAAATTTAGAAATGCACAAGGAAAACAAGACATGATTGCAATATTTCTGTGAGAGTTACCCACCATCTTCCCAAAGCTCTACAAACTATGCAAGTGGATCATATCTTTATGGCAGCACATACTCTGTGAGAAGCTTCACCCTCAAATATGAGCATAAGAAGTCAAAATATAGGTCCAGGCCATTCTCAGGGTTTCCAATGCCATCTCCCTCAAATAAAATGTTACTAATTTCATTCAGTAGTAGAACTGCCAAGTTTCTGGTAGTAAGAAATAAACAAAAACTGATCAGGTGACCAGGAGGTTCATTTATTAATACCAAAATTATTTTGGTCCCAAAATTATTCCAATTTGGGAGTATTTGTGAAATGGCTAAATACGAATATGCAAATGCTAAATTTGTGTAATTCATTTGGTTGTTGAAAACTAATGTTAAAGAGCATAAACTGTAAAATAGGTTAATGTAATAAATGCATGTCATATATCTGGTAGGTACACTGGCAAATGTAATGCAGTCTACCAGTTGGTCTAAATGTAACATCAGTCCTACTAATATTCTAATTCTAGAAATAATAAAATCTTATATGCCTGGAAAGTTTCAATGCAATACTGTTAAATATGACAGCATTATATGTATTTTTATTATACACAGTTAATAACTGAAATACTTCATAACAAATAAATGCAATAAAATTTCTAAATGTGTCTAGTTGGTCTTTTGCCTTTGGAAACCCTTGAGGTTTACTTTCTCCAGCATCTTTGCCAGCTAGATTTTCTAGTTTTCCTTTCCTCTGTAGCATTCTCATGACAACAGCATATGTTAATCAAATGGAAATTAACTTTTACCATTTTAACCATTTTTTATAACATGGTGTTTTTTGTACTACTTCTAAAGCACTTTAAGCTTCACACATTATGAAAATGTGCTTTGAATAAAGTTGATATTGTAATGATCGTTGTTACCATGTAGTGAAACTGAATAATTGAAATTGCAATGATTTAAATGCATTGCATTGGTCAAATTTGAAACACATTAATGAATTAGCTTTTCAATTTCTTAAGGAGCAATGTCATTATTTTAAGTGTGTAATATTTATAGGCAGGAGAAGATAGATTTTACAAAGCTTACAAAATGTAACAACCAAAGGTCAAATTCATCTCAAAGATAACGCCTAAATTATGGACAGATTCAACTATATTAAAATGTAAGCCTTTTGAGGCAAAACTCTTCAGTACTTCCTCTGTTTGTTGGATTAACATTCATGAAAAAATTTAAATAATAATAATGCAAATAATTTAATCAGCTACTGCTTTATAGGTTTATACCATCATTATTACCACATGTGCAGAGTATAGTGAAATTGTAAGAATTGTAACATCAATATAGCATTTTCCTAATGACATTATTATGTGAAATTATTTGGTTCAATTCGTAAATTCAACTAATTATCACCGGTTTATTATCATGTTTCCAAATCACATCAATGTAACAAGAAGAAAAAAAAAATACATGAAACCATAACTAAAACATACTGAGAAGTATTTGTAATTGGTAAATCAACCAAGAAAAGTGCCTGGCAGCCCTATCAAATTCTTAAGCCTGTGTAATGGAACACTATTACCAATAGTGGTGTTTCCCCTACCACTGAAATTAGTTAACAGGCCAGTAGTCTGTAGGCACCGCCACCACCTCCATGGTTTGGGGTGGAGAAATTCAGTATCCAGTCTTAAAACAAATCAAATTTATCAAGGTACTATACATTTTCAAAAGACACATGCTTTACCCAAGTGCTCGATGGCATATGTTGACTTTCCAGTTTTCTTTAAGTCAAAAATCATGCGGGATGCATATTCACATTATGGAATGTGTGTTAAAACTTAGAACCAGGAGGTACATTTAACACTAGAATTACCAGAGTCTACGAAAAAACTTGTAGATCTGGCCCGCCTTAAAACCGTTCGCACCTCTCCGCCAGCGTCCTTTATCCTGTAAATGTGCCGATAAAGACAAGCTGCAAGCAGCCAGCTATTCCATCCCCCCACCGACTTAGAACGTGCACAAACATCTCCCAGCTAATGCCTTGATTGATTATCTGGGAGTGAAGTGGAATTTTAGAGTGGAAATAATAGATCGTTATTTGGAACACATGCATTTCATGTGTGTTCCGTTCCTACAGTAATCCGTGTAAACACATTGTAAAAACAGAAACTTTTTCATTTTTAGTAATAAATGTTTTTCAGGGCCTCAGTGACCTGAGTTCGATTCCCCGTTGGGGAGAAACTGTTTTTTCTTTTTAACCTCAAATGGACATAAAATTTATAAATTGGTATGTACTGTCAGTTAATGAGATTGTTATATTTTCATGTGGGGTGCTCCTTTTAAAATATTTTTTTAACAATTGAGATTGAAATTAACATGAACAAGTGTACTTATAACTGTTATTTTTAAGATCCATAACACACAGACAGAGCACTGCGTAATACAGAGACAGACGGGCAGATTAGTCACTGTACTGAAAGAAAAAAAAGATCAACATGTGCATTGATCCTGCTACACTGAACAAGCTCACGCACTTATTGTACTGTACAAGTACATGAAAATTATATCAAGTAGTTATCTTAGCATTCTCAATGTTCAGAGAGCAGGAATATCATGAAGTGAATGTATTCTGTGGGGCAATCGCTGCCGGTGCCTCCTCAGTACAAGAGGAATTAAATTTAAGAAGCACATACCGATTTAACATGGCTCGGGGAACACTTAACACAAAGCATTTAATGTGTGTGAACGATAGGGGGCGCTCTCGCTCCCTTGAACCCCTGTCCACGACTCCAGACACCAGGTAAAAGTCCAAATGTTGACTTTATTTTTCTTCCACAGTGCACAAAGCACACTCTCCACCACAATACTCATATAAATCAACAATTCTCAAATAAACCAATCCTCCAGCTCCCAGACGCGTTGCCACCCTTCCACCCAGCTCAGCTCGTTGTCTGGGAGTTCCCATAGTCCTTTTATACTCCCTGACCCGGAGGTGTTTCTGCCCAACAGTCCACAAGTCCTTATTCCTTCCGGGTCAGGGTAAATAGTAATTTTCTTCAACCCGGAAGTCCGTCGCTCTTCCTATGACGAACCTCCGGGTCACAGGGCACGAAGAAGCCCTCGGTCCTCCCTGCAGCTCCCTCCTGTGGCCCCCACGGCCTCCAGCAGGGCTTTGCATAAAAACTCCATTGTCCATGATGCCCTGCTGGTCTTCTGGGGACCTCCACGCTGCAAGGAGGGCTCCACCTGGCGGCTTGGGGGTATTGGCCGGGATAAATGGCCGGCCATCCTTCACATGTGCTATATAACTTACAAAGGGGTTTGAGAAAAGCTAGTAAATTAAATATTCACTTTACGATGAAGTTTAGTTTACGATGTTCTACTTTAATGACAAATTACGAGGATAAAGTCAACATGTCGACTTTAATCTTGACATAAACGGCAAGAATAAAGTAGAAATGTCGAGAATAAAGTCGTGTTGTTACACTATTACACATGTAGCCCATCTACTCTAACTGTGTGTAGAAAGGGGCCCTGAGTTCTTTACTCCAATGCCTAAATTATTATGATTTTAATTGTTTTAATATTTTACGTCTCGGGTTAATTGAACAAAACATTATTAATTACGTATAGCAATATACTGGACAGGTAATAACAAATAAATAAAGGTAGATTAAGTTACCTGTTACATTTGTTCCCAAACCAATTGTTTATACTAAACAAACTTATAAAAAACACCAAGAAACTAGGTTATAAAACAATGATAAACTCCCTGTTTAATTATAAACCGACAAAACACAAGTAATAAACTGGAAATAATCAAGAACTATATTACACTATTAATAATAACAACACATTCACTCTTTTTCTATTTAAAACAAAACGTTGCAGGCCTGATTCGTGGCTTGTGAGCGTCGCGACCAAAAACCTATCGGTCCCTTCACTCCACCAGGAGCAACAAAACAAAATAAAAAGTACCCTACTTGGCAATGTGGTTATCAGTCCAGCAAATCCTTCCGACCTCTCCGCCTCTGTCGACAAGCAGGGAACCGCTGCTGAGCTAATCCAAAAGCATCTCCAATTAAACGAACGTCCACCAGAAGCGTGTTGAGCTGAGTTAGCTGCTGCCTCTTCACCTTGCTACTTTACCTCACTGAGTTAACGAGTGGTTTATTCGCCAGATAGACACTGCGAACGTCTAATTGAAATTCTCCTTCTAAATCAGCAGTTCATATTCAAGTAAATTATCGTGCTGATAATTTGTCTCCCAAACTTTCTGCTACACCAACTTGGCGTCCCGCTCTCTCTTTCTCCTCGCTCTCCTTTTTTTATCTCTCGCGGTTCTTCCACCACCTTCCATTTTTTTTAACCATCCGGTTATCAAAATAAAAGTCTGCATAACCAGGTGAATTAAACTACTATACTAAAATGAACAGTTTAAAACAACATTTACATTTTTTACATCAGTAACTTATTTATATAAATCAGTTAGTTAAGCACAATTTTACCTGGGCTACACACAGTACCAGGGTACATTACACTGTATTGAAAAAAACTAAAACTAGTACAACTTGGCTTGCAGTATTATCTAGTAGTATTGAAACAGTATTTACACATTTGAACATAATGGTCCACATCCGACCTTTTAAAACCAAAGTATCTCTAGGCAACGGGCGCAACTCCTTTTTTTCGGCAAAAGTTCTTCTGTGTCATCATGTTCAACTTTTTTGTCAGCTACAGCTTCAGTTTCGGAGTGTTCTCTGTCCATTTTCACCTACACTACTGCATGTACTCCACTGCATGCCTATTTAGCAATGTAGCAGTGAAAAACAGCCCCCCTTGAACAGTTTCCCGCTACGCCACGTTCTAAACGTCGTTTAGACAATTTAAACTGGTGTTGCAGTATAAGAAAAATCCATATCATAACAAAAATAAAAACAGGTTTTCATTAGGAACCGGTACACCGTCCAGCACTACTACCAAACCTAACTGTTGTACATGTAAACTCTGCATGTTCTCCCTATACGGAGAATTTGTCCTCCTGTTAAAAAAATACAGGCAGGTTAAGTTGATTTATGATTCATAATTGGCCCAAGTATGTAAATAAGTGGGTCACACATTAGACTGCCACCTTAATAATAATAATACATTTTATTTATATAGCACCTGTCCCATGCTCATGGCGCTTGTCCAGGATTTGGCTGTCTGACCCTGAATTGGATTAAGTGGGTTTGAGAGCAAATTATGTGTGTTATATCAGTTGGCTGACAGTATCAGTAAGTTATCAATAAATAAATACATATGTCACAGTATTCTTAAAAGTAATAGAAAGATTAAATGCACTTTTGGGAAAAAAATTTTAAAAAGATCTTTACATAACTAACACTTGAAATTATAACATACAGTACATGTTTTTTCCCCAATAATTCCTGTACTGGAAATCCACATTCAGTTTATAAAAGCTGTACATAGCACCTTTCATAGCGATTACACATTGTGTTACAAAGCAGTTGACATAAAGCAGATATGTATGTTTGGAAAATTAAACACAAATATACTTAAATTGATTACTTATTTTCCATTTAATCAAACATATAATTAAGTTTTACAATGAAGAAATCTTAATTAATTTAAATAACGTTTGACTTCCATCTAGGGGGCGATCCAATGGCAAATAGCAGCCCTGAAGCAGTCTTCCAAAGCTCTATCATCTGCAGAACCTTACCAGAAGTGCCGGATAACGCCATGTTTTCAAGTTACAAAGTTCCCCAAATTTATTTCTTATAAAACACAGAAAACCCATGGAAAAAACTGTTTTCAGGGAATAAAAGTGTCAAATCAAAATAGATTAAAAATCGTTATAAATCAGTTTTCAAAACGCTTACGTTGTGTACATTGGTAACCATACTAGAAAACAAAAATATTAACTTAAAAAATATAAAACGAAATTCAATGCCATTTGGAAGACATACAGATATTCTGCACAAGCTGTGAAAAAAATCAAAGCAATCGGTGGCATGGATCACAAGATTTTAATAAGCTATTTAAACACCTCTAAGCAAGTGCACTTTAGGTGAAAGGTTGATCAGAAGGCTAAGACCTTGTAGGGAATTTTTTGGAGCAATGCAATCGGCAATTTTAAAGGTTGTTGACTTCTTAGATAATTGTGTCAATTAATAATCGCATGTCTTCCCCTAGATAACTGCAATTAAAATTTTTTTCATGCTTTATGACCAAGAGCACAGAGCGGAGCAGCGAGCAGAAGCATACAGCACAGAGCGGAGCAGCGAGCGGATGCACAGCACAGAGCGGAGCAGTGAGAGGAAGCACAGCACAGAGTGGAGCAGCAAGCGGAAGCACAGCACAGAGTGGAGCAGCGAGCGGAAGCACAGCACAGACCGGTGTCGTCTCCCACATACACGTTGCCCTTCGCAAACACCCGAGTAAGTTCAACTGAAGTAAAGCCGGCAGCTGACCAGGAGAAATAACCGGCAGTGAGAAATCAAAGTTGATCGTTCAGCGGGTGGTAGAATCTTAAAGCCGACAGTCTCTTAGTGATTCAGCTGAACACGGAAAGCGCCGAAGCACTTACAAAAACGGCGCAGATGACATCAACACTAAACGTAAATTCGATATGCTCTCTGCCCGTTGAGGGCACATTTAAATGTTGTGTTTCCTGCAGCATGTACAGCTCAGGTTTTCCAACCGACAGTGTAGACAGCTTCACCTGCCAAAATTGTTTAGTTAATTTAGAGTTGGTCAGGAAAATACGCAAATTGGAGGACCGCGTTAGGAACCTGATAGCAATTAGGCAAACCGGAAATTGGATCGACTCGGTTTGGTTAGAAAATTTGTCTACTTCTGATTCGGATTCAGTCTCTCCAGGTCCCACTGTGGTCAGTGCGCGGCCGAAGTCAGCAGCACCAATTCAACCACAGGGTGATTGGGTAACAGTAAGACGGGGGTCTAAGAAGCCAAAATTTTGTCCCCAGCACCCAGGTCACCAATTCGGACCCAGAACAGATTCTCAGCACTCCACAGCGCACCTGTGGAAACTGAGAATAATGCTCATAATTGTCGATTTCATAGTGCGGAATGTTAGAATTCCAAACTATGTTAAACCAGCAGTTAATGTTAAATGCCTCCCATGGGCCAAGATTTCTGGCATAGAGGCCACATTGGACTGTGTCGCCGACTATGAAGTACCTTATTTCTGCATGTCGGCACTAATGATATTTATTTACAGCAATCTGAGGTATTAAGGCAGAACTTCATCTCTCTATGCACCAAAGTTAAAACAAAATGTCAGAATTTAATTGTATCTGGTCCCTTACCAAGATTATACAGAGGAGATGTGATTTATAGCAGATTCCATTCCCTTCACTGCTGGCTAGAAACCTGGTGTGCAAAAAACATAGCGTTTGTGAACAATTGGGATGATTTTTGGGAAAGGCCTGGATTTTTCAAAAGAGATGGTCGTCATCCTAACTGGAGGGAATCTTATGTATTATCCCAAAATATGGCAGCAAAACTGCCTGGCTGACTGATCAGAGCACCATCCAGGCCACAGTTATGTGATCTTAAATCACAGGCTGTTGTTTATCCCACCTGTTACCCAAAATCCCTGTTGTGGGGTATTCAGCAAATTTAGTCTTGATACAAACCTTAAATTAATTGATAATCAAAAAATAAGGTGTATAATTAGACCAAGGGATAAAACTAGACCCTCCACCAGGGGCATATGTAATAGAAATTTAAAATATATCACCAGTTCAGAAAGAATCATGCAGTTTTAAATGCTGCTTATTGAACATTCGCTCTCTTGGCAATAAAGCTGTATTGGTAAATGATATTATATTAAGTACAAAATCTGATCTGTCTTCTCACTGAAACCTGGCTTAGTAAATGTGACACTGTTCCCCTAGCTGAGGCGTCACCAGATGGATACTCGTTAATTCATAAGTCTAGAGATTCCGGTCGAGGAAGAGGCCTCGGAATAATTCATTGTAACAAAATGCAAATCAAGTCTAAAAATCTAGGCGACTTTACATCCTTTGAGGCATTCATCTTAAATGTTAAAACAGATTTCAATAATTTAAAACAGATTTCAATAGTGCTAGTCTACAGACCACCAGGGCCATATTTATTGTTCATGACTGAAATTAACAACCTTCTATCTGATTTGGCTATAAATTATGATCACGTAGTACTGATGGGGGATTTTAATATACACAATGATGTAGAAACTGACACTTTTAGCAAATGTTTTACTTATCAGTAGGATTTTGTGAGATTGTCAAAGGTCCAACTCATAATCATAACACATTAGATTTAATTATCTATACTAATACTGACTAATCACTAATTCTCCAACTTCCCGTGTAGGTAGAAGGCTGAAATTTGGCAGGCTCATTCCTTACAGCTTACTTACAAAAGTTGGGCAGGTTTCATTTCGAAATTCTACGCGTAATTATCATAACTGGAACCTATTTTGTCGTCCATATACTATAATAGACTTCTGCTCAATGCCCGTGGGAGGTGGAGTTATACCTCCCACGTAATTTAGTGCCTGCCCATATAAGGCCGTTCATCAGCGGCAATCCAATAGAGACACTGCCGTTAAATATTCACGGGTGAAGGACTGTGCTTATGCAGAGGAAGATGAGATGGTCAGGGTGGTGTATGGCACAAACTCAGCGAAACTGCGAGAGAAACTTTTAAGTGCCGGGTCTTAGCTAACATTAAATACAGCCATGGACATTGCACGAGATGGCACCAGCACAGCTGGGAACCTTCGATGCATGTACACCGAGCGGCTCACGTGAACGGACGCAGTGCACAGACAAAAAGCAACAGTTCCAAAGAGTGCTGAACAAAAACCGAATTATATAACTGCGGAAACAAAGCACGGTGTGAACCGTAACTTTAAATTAAGTTTATAGACACTCCCGCTGCCGTTTGTCATGCCTACAAAGAGTATGGTATTCGCGAGATACAAGTTTAATGAGAAGACACGAGGTATAAACGAGACTTTGGATCACTTTCTTGCGGAGTTAAAATTGCTGTAGCAAGAAACTTTGAAGTGCCGGGTCTTAGCTAACATTAAATAAAGTCGTGGAAATCGCGAGATCACACGAGCACAGCTGAGAAGTTTCGATGCATGTACTCCGAGCGGCTCGCGTCAACTGACTTTGCAGGACTGGAAAAGATTAAATTAAGTTCATACACACGCTACCGCTAAATATTCACAGGCAATTTCCACAACTTACTACCGGGAATGCCTGTTGAACATCTTACATTCACGAGTTCCGATTTGGGTGGTGAACACTTCGATGAATGAAACCTGTTATCTTTACAACGGTTGACAAACATGGAATAAACTTGAACACAACACGTCCTCCAAATACGAACCTGACTGAATGAAATAATGCTAATCAAATCCTTGATGACAGCAACACTCATAACGGTCACAAGACTATTACATTGACAATCATGTTACGCTATTTTTAAAATGTTTCCTTTTCTTAACACAAGCACAGCTGAGAAGCTTCGATGCATGTACTCCATAACGCGTTAAAAAAATAACGCATTTAATCACACTTTGCATTACAAGCAAAGGGAAGCTTTTGTCAATGCATGATTTACTGGTACATCGATTACATTGATGCACACATCAGAGCTACAACAATATAAGAGTCGGAGGAAAGCGCGTTTCTAGGACTGATCGGAGGCAAATTTCACTTCAAAAGACTATCCGACGGAAGCCTTGATAAAAGCGTGGTTTGGTGCAAATTGTGCAAAAATGAGTTTGCATACCACCGAGGCACTTCAACCTTACAGTTCCATCTAAATGCAAAACATGTTACAGCAAGCACAGAAACTGTGTATGCTGTTAGCACTAGCAGTACGGGTTCGAGTACCAACAAAAGGTGTCGGCAGCCCAAACTTCATGAAATGACTGGCTTCAGGACCAAAATTAGTAAGTCAACAGAGGTCAAACTTACAAATTCTCTCGCAAAATACATTGCTTTGGACTGTAGATATGGGGTTAGAAAATGTGCCACAGTTAGCGTATTCTCAAGTAAAATTCAACAGCTTTAGGACATTAAAAAGCAAGCAAAATTAGATGCATTACAGAAAGCGGACTTTGTGGCTCTTACTGGGGATCATTGGACTTCCGTGACCGTTAGTAATTCTAATTACATCTAATTACAAAATGTTCAATGATCACACTGTTTTAGCCTACTGTACAAAATAATTTTGGCTAAGGTTACTCAGAGTTTAAAGATTAAGTTGGTCAAATTACCTTTTATGTTTCTGACTTATTTTTTTAAGAAAAACTGCACTTTAATGTTGAAATTTTTGTTATTATTATTTAAAGACAATACCATTCTGAAAATGTACTTAAAGTACAGTGGAACCTCGGTTTGCGAGCATAATTCGTTCCGGAAACGTGCTCGCAATCCAAAGCACTCGTATATCAAAGCGAATTTCCCCATAAGAAATAATGGAAACTCAGATGATTCTTTCAACAACCCAAAACTATTCATATAAAAATGATTAATACAACATATAAAGTAAAAATACATAAAATAAATTAACCTGCACTTTACCTTTAAAAAGAATCATGGCTGGTGTGACTGAGTTTCTAAACTCATGTGGGATTCCACCCAACGGGACGTTGCGTCCCAAAGCAATCGCAGTCTCCCAGCGCTGTAGCAGTTCGCCATATAAGCACATTTAAAAAGATCACAGACATGCTATAAGCGCCTGCCGTCAATGGGCGATACAAGAAACATTATAAACATCCTGCTGCAATAAATAACAGCGCTGTTGCTGTTTCAAGCTGAAGGCGGCTGGTGTGGTTAAAGTAATGAGACTCAGCTTCGTGTTTTGGGGCGCAAGATGGGGACTCGCACTTCACAGCGCGCACACACTCACACACAGTCACAATGCTGTAGTAAACAGTATACGCTCGTACAGATGACTATATGAGTGAGGCAAACAGACTCAGACGGAGAATAGGAGACAATTGCCCTCAAGAGAAGAGAGAGAGAGAGACTGCACTGTGAGCGAGCGAGCGAGATAAGGAGAAAAAGACACGCTTTGCGAGCAAGAGAGA